>NC_087063.1:82529722-82585852 GCF_963678635.1 Symsagittifera roscoffensis
TGTTTAATTGATTTTACGTGTTATTGCGGCCAAATGCGCTATGATACGATGCGAAGTATGAAGAATAAATCTGTTCATAGTTGGTTGTCACTTCGTTCACCATCATAAGTTTCATTCATTATGACAACGTTAATAAACTTATCAACATTGAGTTTGAAAGAGGAAATTGGAAAAGAACCAATCAATTATATTACCATCGCCATTGTAAAAAATTGCCATTAGCTCGTTTTTTATTGTCCTTCGCCCTCTACACCCTTCCCCTCGCGTTCAAGTAGGGAGCGTTAAAAAGTTGAACTGGTTGAAGGGGGAATGCTTGACGGGCGGGGTGACTCAACTTAAGCACCACCTCATCTAAACACCTCTTCCCAGTTCAGTTGAACCCTCCCCCCTGAAATGGGAAATGAAGTATTTGTCGGTGAACTTGTCGAGAGTGTCGCTTCGGACTTCAAACGGGAATGGCCCGCTCCGTTCGAACGCCGAAGACACTCGGGCGGCGAAACACAAAGTGAACAAGACACCAACCGCAGCTGCAAACCAGAATCAAAAAATAATCATAATAATGTGCTTCCTGCAAACCGCAGAGGAGCTATCAGTAGGTCTTTAACATTCCTGTTGAGGATAGTCCAGTTGGATTATCTCAACACATTCCAGACTGTGTTTTCTTTGTTTACCGAAGCTTTTTTGCGGTTCAAGGCCGTTTTGCGTTAAGAACTTACCACTATTGCAGCCGAAATTGATCAATCTGTGGTAGACCTGAAGCCAGAGGTCAAGTGAGAGCTCGTCCTCTCACACTATCATTGCCATGGCTTGGGATTGTTGAAAAAGGAAAACAGATAGAGTGTATGAAAGTTAATTTAAGGTATGCCCAACTGTATATCATAGAGCTTAAGGCAGAACTGCACTTGCGATTTTAGGCGTATCCAGAAAATTATATCGCATGACTTAGAAAATATAAAAGTCTGGTCAATTTTTTAAAAAGTCATCAAAATAAACTGGTCCATGCGTCGGAAAAACGAAGAAAAATTCATCTAACAATCACAATTGTACCCACAAACTTCATCAGATAAAAATCTGCTCAACCCAGAGTTTAGTAACAAAGGAAAGCATGATGAAAGTTAATATTTTTGCCCTTTGAAGGATTATTGATAAAATTTGGAAAAATTTTCAAAAAAAAACTGAAGTGTTTTATATAGTTGTTATTCGTAGCCTCAACGAATGATCGCTCAAAGAGTTTTGCTTGATGCTCAATTTCTGTGTATAAGTCTTGCTGTTAGTTAGATTATTCGAAACTATTTCGTTCGGAAAAAATTTTTTAAGTTCCTATTCTATCTCAATCTAATACAAGACTTGAAAAATTTGAGATTTCTTTTAGATACAAGTTCTGTATTGATTATAGTCTATATCAAATACTGATAAATTTTTTCACTAACTTTTTTCGCAAAACTATACCCAAACTATTCTAGGACGCATATTTTCTAAATCACTTTTTTGCAAGTAGTTGCTGTTCTGTTACAACAGGACACCATTTTTAAATATTGGTTGTACGCAATTCATGTATGCTCCCACTAGTTTTTGTGAGTTCAAAGTTTTCCTCGGCTGACAAAAATTCACAAATAATGTTTATAATTTTTTCCTCGAGTAAGCTTAAGTAGCAAACTAAACGTACTTTTAAAACTTATCATGTTATTACGATTAAGATTATGATTTTATAATGATTATTTTCATGAGTATTAGAATTCATTTTCATCGTTCAAATTTTTCGCTCATCGTTTATGTTTTTCGTTCGTCTTTGCATCGTTGAATTTAGCTTGAAGATGGTTACAACAGATATGATTCATGTGAACTACGAAAACTAAGGGACCAAAGATAGAGCCCCAGTGATCTCGGAACTCAAAGGTTTCAATTTCGATTGTGAACTATAACAAATTTCAATCAATCATTTCCCTCTTTTTCCAAGATTTTGTACAATTTGCAGCATCTTAGGTTGAAAAAATTTTTAAAATTTTTTCTGCATCAAAAAGCCACATTTAAAACTATTTTCTCAGATTTCCCAAAATTTTTGAGAGAACTCAATTGGTTCATCAATCATTCCTACCTGTTTTCTGAAACTGAACTGGTTTTGTGTAAGGAGATAGAATTTCCCAAAAAATCTAGTAATGCGTTTATAAAGCGAATGCTCATACACCTTACTTGACGTAAGAAGTTTTAAAATGGTTCTACAATTTTCCTCATAGTTGTGGATTTTAATGTTTTTTAAGCCAATTCAAGAATATCGGGGAAAGTCGAAAGGTGAATGCAATAATTTAAATTTTTTTAGTATTGGTACAATAGCAACTTTCAGTGTTTCAGAGCAATTATATTTAACTCATAAGTCTCAGTGCAAAACGTGTTGGGAAAACAGTTTACAGTGCTCAACACTTAGAACAATTTTTTTAAATAAATAAATGAAACGAATCTTGCTTTAGAGCTATTTTCTGTGTTTTAAAAATACTGTTTAATCAGTTCTGACCCTAGTGCTGTAAAATAATGATAAAAATGCACCCTTAGAAGCTATAGGCATAGGCGGTTTTACTAGTCATTCGAAAATATTGTTAATTTTCATCATAACTGATCTTGTAACAGTTTTCGTACAACAGTTATGTTAAAAAATAAAATTATTTACAGAGTGTTTTCGAAACGTTTTTTTTTTCTAAAGCTTCTCAAATTTCACAAGTGTTTGGGTTATTGCAATGATTTTTTTACAGTATAACTGGCTGGAAAAACTTGCCAAGTTCTGATGATAATTTTCATTGAATGGGGTTGCTCTTTGTTTACACAGGTTTTTGCATTTCAATGAATGTTCACTGCATTTTTGGCAGAAGAATCTGCTATAGTGGTGATTTAAAAGAAACGAATAAAATGATATACAACAGATCTTCTTAATTTCTCTTTTTTATTGTTCGATTATGTTTAACCAAAAAATGATGAGGACAGAAATTGCTTTGAATTTCACCAGGTTTTTAATGATGCAATTTTTTTGCAAATTTTCAAACCAAAATTACCTACTTAAAACGGGTAATTTCATTTGATTCATAATTATGGACGTAAATAGGGTTAAATCAATTGATCTAAGAAAAACTACAATTGATTTCAATTACTTCCTTAATTAAGAATCAAATGACCCGTTTTAGGTAAGTCATTTTGGTTGAAGAACGATTCTTTCAAAGATCAGCCGAAAGGTATTGTTGTTGAGTTCAAATATTTAAAAAATCACCTGTGATTTTTTTTCGTAAAATTATAGAGGTTTAAAGCTGTTTAAAGATTTTTATTTTTGCCAATGCCATGTTGGGAAAATTAACGCGTGATATGTTTCGTGCAATTAACGTGTAAGCCACAATTTCATCTGATTTAGATATCTTTCCACATTGATTGAAGCAGACAATTTGTAAAAAAAAAATTGCAACATTTTTTAGGCGAACACTGCTCCGGGAACCTAAAAAGGCAATTGGAGCTTTCAAGTTTTCACCCTGATACAAGCATTTTTGTTTTTCCGTTTTTCGAAGCAAATGACGGAACATTTGTGCACGGGATGGTTTTGTTTCTCCAGATAAATTTTGACAGTTTAACTAGTCATTTTTGACTGTATTTTTTTCTATCATCTGAAATGTTTTTTGTCTAGAGCTCAAATGTGAGTGTTTTTGTTGTCTAGAACTCAAATGTGATTGCCTGTGATTTTTTTTCTTAAAATTTTGTGGGTTAAAAGATTGGCATTTTGGCCACTTTGGGACAATTAGCGCGCGATATACTTCGATGCATTAAGGCGTAAAACTATTTCTGTTTTGGATAATTTTATCCGGTTCTTTTCAAAAAGAGCTATTGTAGCTTGCTCAGCTGGAAAGGCAGTAAGCCTTCATTAAATCGCGAAAACACGCGTGACTAAAAAACAATCCAACGCAATGAAAATTATTAGCAGAATTCGGCGAACTTTTCCTGCTTACTGCAAACAGAATCCATTCAGTATCCCAAACACTTGTGAAATGTAAAAAAAATTGTTAAAAACACCCTGTGGATAATTTTTCTTCAAAATAATCAGATTGCAAAAAACTTTGCATGAATATGAGCAAACAAGGCAGCCTTGCATTCTTACTTTTCAGTCCGATTTTAGACACTATCCAGTGCGTTTATTTATCACTTCAAATCAGAATTTTGAGTAAATCTCGAACAAACTACACTACAAGTTTTTACAACTTTTGTGAATTTAGGGAGAAACTTTAGGCCCTGCATTCAAAATTGTGAACCTATTTATTCAGCCAATCTTAAAGAATAAGAAAGAAATATGGCGTAGGGTCCGTTTTTTTTTTCTTTTTTTTAAGTCAATTTAAGGATTGTTTGGGGGTTTAAGGTGATATTGGCAGTGCTTCGGTTTTTTTAAATAATAAAAAAAAAATTTCTCTGATATTGAAAAAAGAAAAAATTGTCCGATGTTGTTTTCTTTTCAGACTAATTTTAAACAAGTTCGATGACAAGCTGATATCCGAAGTTGAGTTTTAGTGGAAATTTTCAGCTATAATTGAACTAAATTTTACTACAGGTACCGCTATTTTTTGGGTGCATTCGAACAAACTATTGACCAATCTGGAAATTAAGAAAAAAATTCAGACAATAAAAATTGCAGAAAAATTTGCAACTTACAAAATGTACTGTGAATTACAGTTTTTGCAAATCGAAACTAGTTTTTTTTTTATTTTGAGTTTTTCTGACTTTCGAAAAAGGTGATGGAAAGTTTGTGCTAAGGTGGTTATTTTTTTCCAGAAAGTTTCGATTTTTCAAATAGTTTTGACGAATTTTTTAAAATATCAGCCGAAAGGTAATGTTGTTCAGTTCAAATTTAAAAAAAATCAAATGCGTTTTTTTTCGTAAAATTATAGGGGTTTAAAGCTGTTTAAATATTTTTATTTTTGCCAATGCCATGTTGGGAAAATAAACGCGTGATAAGTTTTGTGCAATTAACGCGTAAGCCACAATTTCATCTGTTTTAGATATTTTTCCACATTGATTGAAGCAGACAATTTAGAAAACAAAAATTTCGCAACAATTTTTTTATGCGAACACTGCTCCGGAACCCCAAAAAGGCTATTGGAGCTTTCAGGTTTTCACTCTGATACAAGCATTTTTGTTGTTTCGACTTTCGAAGCAAATGACGGAACATTTGAACATTTGTGCACGGGATGGTTTTGTTTCTCCAGATAAATTTTGACTGCTTTTTTCTATCATCTAAAATGTTTTGTTGTCTAGAGCTCAAATATGATTATTTTTGTTGTCTAGAACTCGAATGTGATTGCCTGTGACTTTTGTCTTAAAGTTTTGTGGGTTAAAAGATTGCCATTTTGGCCACTTTGGGACAATTAGCGCGCGATATACTTCGATGCCTTAAGGCGTAAAACTATTTCTGTTTTGGATAATTTTATCCGGTTCTTTTCAATAAGAGCTATTGTAGCTTGCTCAGCTGGAAAGGCATAAGGCCTTCATTTAATCGCGAAAACATGCGTGACTAAAAAACAATCCAACTCAATGAAAGTTATTATCATAATTCGGCGAATTTTTCCTGCTTATTGCAAACAGAATCCATTCAGTATCCCAAACACTTATGAAATGTAAAAAAAACTGTTAAAAACACCCTTTGGATAATTTTTCTTCAAAATAATCAGATTGCAAAAAACTTTGCATGAATATGAGCAAACAAGGCAGCCTTGCATTCTTACTTTTCAGTCCGATTTTAGACACTATCCAGTGCGTTTATTTATCACTTCATATCAGAATTTTGAGTAAATCTCGAACAAACTACACTACAAGTTTTTACAACTTTTGTGAATTTAGGGAGTAACCTTAGGCCCTGCATTCAAAATTGTGAACCTATTTATTCCGCCAATCTTAAAAAATAAGAAAGAAATATGGCGTAGGGTCTGTTTTTTTTCTTTTTTTTTAGTCAATTTAAGGATGGATTGTTTGGGGGTTTAAGGTGATATTGGCAGTGCTTCGGTTTTTTTAAATAATAAAAAATTTCTCTGATATTGAAAAAAGAAAAAATTGTCCGATGTTGTTTTCTTTTCGGATTAATTTTAAGCAAGTTTGATGACAAGCTGATATCCGAAGTTGAGTTTTACTAGAAATTTTTTTGCCATACTTGAAATAACTTTTACTACAGGTACCGCTATTTTTTTGAATGCGTTCAAACAATTTATTGAAACTATTGTCCAATCTGAAAAACTAAAAAAAAAATTCAGACAATAAAAATTGCAGAAAAACTTACAAATTGTACTGTGAATTACAGTTTTTGCAAATCGAAACTAGCTTTTTTCATATTTGAGTTTTTCGGATTTTCGAAGAAATGATGGAAATTTTGTGCTCAGGTGGTTACTTTTCTCCAGAAAGTTTCAATTTTTTAAATAGTTTCGACGAATTTTTTTCAAATATCAGCCGAAAGGTAATGTTGTTCAGTTCAAGTTTAAAAAAAATTAAAGATATTCTATAGCTATCTCATAAAGTCTTTTTGCATTTCTTGACTCGTGCATTAGTCAGATAAGTTTTAAGATATTACATTGAGGTTGATCCGAAATTTTGTCGACTTTTTTTTAGATCGACTAAATTGATTTTCTGACCTCTTCCAAATCACTATAAAGACCCCATTTTGACAAAATTTTCTGCGCGGCAAGCAAATTTTTTTGGAAAAACAGGTCAAAAATGCAAAAAACCCGAGCCGTCCCCCTAAATTCGCTGGTGTCAGTATGTATGAAAAATATGGTCACCATATCTTAAGTACCTCAAATAAGGATGTCAAAAATCATGAAAGATACATGCAATTCATCGTATAAATGTTTAGTTATGCCTAATTGTTCCGACTTTCGATTTCGATACGAAAGTAACGGAATATTTGTGCTCGGGGTGGGTTTTTTTTCTTCAGACAAATTTCGACTTTTTTAACTTCAGACGGAATTTCATATCATTCGAAAGCTATTGTTGTCCTGACCTTAAACTTGAAAAGATATTTCACCTGTGATCAGTTTTCGTAAAGTTATAAGGGTTTAAAGATTGCCATTTTGGCCAATTTGGGACAATTAACGCGCGATATATTTCGCACTATTAACGCGTAAGCGGAGAGTTAATCAGTCTTATAAATGGTTCCAAATTGGTTGAAAGAAGCTTATTTGCCCTAATTGATTTGTTACACGGAGCGAAATCTATCCTTTTGTACTTTATATGGCGTGTGGGGGGATGATTTTCATTTTAAAAATTTCAAATTTTAGAATTTTTTTTCATTTTGTTTTATTTCATATAATTTTTTAATGTATTACTGCTCCATAAACCTTAAAAGGCAATTGGAACATTCAGGGCTTCGCCCTGAAACGAGCAGTCTTGTTTGATGTTAAAGGCTAACAAATGCGGCGCATTAATCCCCTCATAAACCATTCCAAATCAAAACGCACCACGCTAGTTGATACGAATAATCTGCTTCTCGATGTGACAAATATCAGTGTGTAGATTACATTAGGCATGATGACAAGATTTGAAAAAGGGACTTTTTTCGGTTAATAAAGGGCTTTTCCCTAATAGCAGCAGTCTTATTTATGCATCAATTATTTTTCTTCAGCCGTCATAACAGGGTGAAAAACAACAAATAGAGATGGCAGCTTTCAACACATACCATAAATGGGGAAATAGTTAACAAGATCCTGGAAACATTACATTGGTTTGTGAACAGGTTTTGCCGGAGGTTATTGAAATCTTTCAGCTCTTAGTGCGCTACCACCCCATAATCATGGAAAAAATATATTTTGGGTTTTCTAAGCTTATGAGCAAACTTTTCTAGCCAAGATTCAAGTTTTCAAATTTTCAAGATTCGAAACCTAAAAGCCGAGCTTCAACGTTTCTATTCAAACGAAAAAAAATCATCTTAACTTTTTCAAAATTTTATATTTTGTTAATTTAAAAAGTTTGAATTATGAAAACTGAATTTCTTGCTTTGTTTCTTAAAATTCTGATGTCTTCATTGCAAAAAAGAATAAGTCATAGAACTAAGAATGAGACTTTTCAGTGACCATATAAGCAACTGATTTTTAATTTTTTTTTGCGTCAGAATAGTCGTGCTTATTCTGTATAAAAAGTAGTCTGCTGAGCTTCAAAACACAAGAAAATCATAAAGCTCAGCTTGTTAATCTCGGCATTTGTAGTTTTTAAAGCTAAAGCAGTGTTTTACCAAAAAATAAAACGCGTGCATTTTTCAAACACACGTAAAACTCCACGCGTAAAATTGTTCAGCAAAACAATCATCAAATTCAGCTCTAGTTCGGTCTATATCTGACAGACAATAAATCTTATAGTTTTGGTTGTATTATACTCAAATTACCAGCATATCTTAGTATATTGCTTCAAAACAGTAGTAACACAACTTTTTTTTTACTATTTCTACTAAAATTTAATTTTTTTGTCCTGAAAACGATTGATCCAAAAAAAATTTTATGCTTAAGTTGAAAAAAACGGGCTAAAAACGATGAATATTCCGTTTAATAGCAACCCAAACGCGCCCAGAAAAGAGTTACCGTTCTGTTACATCTGTGGACGACAATTCACCAAAGCCTCGTTGCCGATTCACGAGCCCCAGTGTCTTAAGAAATGGGAAGTTTCCAATCAACAACTGGCTCCTGAGTTCAGGAAAAAGGCACCTGTGAAGCCAAAACCCCAGGCCGACAGAGCGATTGGGGGCAAGGGGGGAGGGGGAGGGGGGCAGGGGGCATCAGATGCGGCCTACTATGCCGCGCAAGCTAACTTAGGTATGGTTTTATAACACTTTCCGGATCTCTTTAAGTATATCCCCACCCCCTCGGGTACATAGTAACGAATATCCACTCAATAAAGAAATAAATCAACGATTAATCATATGAGAATTTTGTACCTAGTAACGAATCTCTCCCCCCGTTGCAAAAGGGGGGATATAGTTAAAGAGATCCCATTTTTCCCAATTCCAATGTAAGCTGAGAAAATCTGACACTCGTAATACTGTTACGTCACTTATTATGTTCACTGTATAACATCTAGTATAATATCGTCCAATTGTTATGAATAATTTAATACAGTTACCGGTTGCACCACCGGTTGAGGCCGGGAGGCGGGGGGGGGGGCTGTAAGAAACCAGTGTTTCCACAAATCTTTTAGTCGTTTTTTTTTAAAAGGAGAAGCCGTTTTCAGTGACCGTTTGAGTTTTTTTTTTAACTCACGGGGTCGATCTTTTGATTAGAGGTCGCGATCTATTTCAATTCAGTCATTTTGATTTCCCGGAATTTTCTTGAAACTCCTGATGACCTTTAACAAACGTTTTTAAACAGAATAGCGTTTTTTGACGCTTTTTTAACAAAACATTGCATATATGGCGCCATCGACGTGTTCAAAGCGACTTGAAAATATAGAATACTGTCCGGTGATGATTAAGTGTTTTGGAAAACTTTTAGATTTTTGGAAAATTTTTAGAAACAAGGAAAAATTGAATTGATTGGAGGAAAGGTCTCAATTTTTGAATTTTTTCTATCGAATTAAGTTATTAAGAATATGATATACATATATCAAAACAGTTTCTTTTCAGTCGAGTGTCCAAATTGTTCACGCACTTTCAACATGGACAGAATAGAGAAACATGTGAGCATCTGTGCGAAGACAGGAATAGTCCCCCCAAAGAAGACAGCGCCGGCCGAGTCATCTTCCTCTTCAAACAGCAGCCGACTAGCTCCCCCTGCCGACAACCACGCTAGAAAGACACCCTCCCCCAAAATGAAGAGCAAACCTCCCGCCAAGAGTACACCTGGCGGTGGAGGGGGAGGAGGAGGAGGAGGGGGAGGGGGAGGCGCGAAATTCTGCTCTTCGTGTGGTCACGCGTACGAATCAGCGGCTAAATTTTGCACCGAATGCGGAGCAAAAAGAGACTAAAATTTAAAAAGTTATATAATGTTTGACTGTGAAAAGATGGGCCATTTAGAAGAGTTTTCATGTGAATGAATTGAAATAGATTTAGTTTCACTCAAGCCTATTATCAAAAAATAATTATTACAAGAAAGTTTTACCTAGAATCTAGATCGACCCCTTATAACTAACAATACGTCTTCAAATTAAACAATGCACTGAAATAATTCCAAGTTGGCTTGCTCATAAATCTGATCTGTCTTGGTACACCGTCTGTTTGCCACGCCATCTATTTTTGATCAAGTAGTTTCTATTAAATTCCATAGTTATATTAGTATCTTGGAAACACTCATTGGCGTGGGCAGATTTTTTTCTAGGGGTGGGAGGTTTCAAAAAAATTTTGAAAAATTTGTTGACCGTTTGTTTAGGTTGACCGATTCGATTTTCTGAGCTCTCCGATAATAGTATAAGGACTCTTTTTGTCAGAATTTTTTCGCGCCGCAGGCAAAGTTTCCAAAAAAGCAGGTTTAAAATAACGTTTTGAACACTTAAAAAAGTAGACCAAAAGTCTTTCGGCGCGCGCTCCCCCAGCACTAATTACATTGGCGCCAATGGCGCTTTTAGAAAAAAAATTGAGGTCGGCCAGCCAAAAATGCATGTCATAAAATTATATCAAAGGGGGACCCTTAGAAAAAGTTTGGCACCAGAAGAGAGGGGGGGGGGGCAGTTGCCTCCCGGCACGCTTCTGGAAACACTGCTAGCTTGAAATTAGGTTGAATTTAACTTTATTTCGATCAATATATGAAGCAGTCTGATCAGTTCAACAGATAAGAGTAAAAAAATTAATTTACTAAACCCGTATGGATCTAACGTATGTAGCTGACATTCTTTTCTTCAGGTATGCGACCCATTCACGACCCAAAGGATCCCTCCTTTAATACTATTTTTGATATCCAGTGGCGTGCGCAGAAAATTTTCTAGGGGGTATAGGGTTTTTCGAAAAATTTTGAAAATTTTTTCGACTTTTTTTTAGGTCGACCAATTTGATTTTCCGAGATCTCCTAATATATTGTTAGGACAGGCAAATTTTTCAAAAAATTTTAGGCGTTTCAGGCATTTTTTTGGAAAATTTTGACTAAAAAATTGAACTTTTTGGCGCGCGCTCCCCCATCAAAATGAGTCATACTGGCGCCCAAGGCGCCTTTGAAAAAATTCCGAGTTTGTTCACCGAAAAATGGATGTAATAAAGTTATATCAAAAGAGGGACCCTTAGGAAAATTTTGACAACCAGAATTGGGAGGGGGCAGTTGTCCCCCGCCCCCACCCCTCGGCACGATACTGGTGACATCTATTTTCGGCCGACTCACCATAAACTTTTTCTAAATGCGCCGTTGGAGCCAAAATACTAGTTTTTAGGGGGAGCGCGTAACAAAAAAACGCGATAATTTGGTCAAAATATTCCAGCCATTTTTTTTTAAAATTTTATCTGTGCCGCAAAAAAATTGTCAAATTTGTGTTATTATGGTGCTTACCAGATCTCGGAAAATCAATTTGGTCGACCTAAAAAATTCAAAAAAGCCATCAAAATATTCGTTTTTTCCCAAATCCGCCCCTCCCCCATGACAAAATGATAAGACAGACGAGTTAGTGCGATATTGTTGTCGGCCATACATACCAAATAAAACCGCCATATGAAACTATTTGTGGTAAAAGAAAGTTAATTCGGGTTTAGTTTGAAAACAGCGCACAAAATTCAATTATTATCAGTCTAAAAATTTAGCGTGAAAAGAGAAGAGAATCATTTCAAAATTCCTGAAAAGTTCTAAATTTTGGAGGGAAACTAAAAAAAAACTGAATATCAATTCACCGAAATGGAATGAATTTCAAGAGAAAAAATACAAAAGGAAAAAACTCGATCATAAAAGTAGTTTCCTTTTTGAGCTTATTCAACTTAAATATTATTCCAGTATTCTTCATGAAGAAAAAAGTATTTGTATTTGAGTTTTTGCCAGTTAAAGCAATTGAAGAAGTGTTTGCAAAGAATAGTTGAGCTAGAATCCAATAAGCACGGGTTAAGCATGAAAAAAGATTTGCTTAGTTTTTATCTCAGAAGTTTTTCATCACGTTCTGTCCATGCGCGAGTTTATCAACCCTAGTTCCGCAAGTTTTATTGTCGCTCAAAAAACTGCTTTTGTGTGTTTTTTTGAAATTTATTTTGAGTTTTGAACTGTTCTCTCTGTTCAGGTAAAAATTTTTGTCAACTGAATAACGAGGGATCAAGTTAACATCCTACCCCCCCCCCACCACCACCACCACCAGATAGACCAATTTGATATCCTCCATCGCAGCGTTCAATATAATTTAAACTTGCTAAGTGGTGCAGGTAAAATGCTAGATTTTGATTGGCAAAACATTCGAATTCAGAATCAAGTTAACATCCTTTTTAAAAGCATTTTCAAAATACAAGCATTTACAAAAGACCTGAAAACCTAACTTTTTATTATTATCTCATTTAGGACCAAGTTAACATCCACCTAGACTCTTTTAGGGGGAGGATGTTAACTTGGTCTTAAATAAGATGAAAATAACTAATTAGTGTTTCAGATTTTTTGAAAATGCTTTCTTAAAAAAAAGGTTTGTTGACGGTTGGTTCTGCTTTTTGTTTTTTTTGATACTCATTCAGTATTTAAGTCTCAATGTGTAGTTTGTCTTGCGTTCTATCATAAAACTATTGTTGGTTAAAACTATAAGATTACGAGACGAACGTGTGTACTTTGTGAATTGTAGGCGGTTTCCGCAACAGGTCGAAAACAGACTTTCCGCGGGATCCGCGAAATTGCTTTTTTGATCTTCTATGATGTTGTGTATTCCTTGAACAAATAGCTAAAGCACTGAATTGCTCAAAATTGCACTGAAAACAACCGGTTTTGAGGAATCCGCAACCAAATTTGCGGAATTCAGTAATTTTTGGAAATACAAACAAATAAAATTATACATAAAAAATAAAGTTACGCTGTTGCGGAATCCGCAACTGTAAGCGGAATACGCACATTGTGATCGAAATTGCAAATTGTATTTTGTTTGCCGGTTCCAATAACACATATTTTTACTTTTTTCAATTAAATCTTTTTTGATAACTAGCGATAGTTTCCAGCAGCTCACTCTTATTTACAGTTCTGCTTACAATATGCGAATCTTTTTTACTACGAACATTTTAATCTCATGTACTGACAACTGTTGATAAACTGATGACAACTGACATCTTATGTGCTAATAAAGGGTTATAGTCACATGTATCTATTAGCAAGTCATAATCAAATGATCCCCAAGGCAACATGCTAGGAGATTTACCCCATTACGAAAGGGTTACATCCACAATTAGTTAAACAATGATTTATGATTTGTTATTGTTGTAAGGTTCTTGCTTTCAAATTTTTGCTTGATCTTTTTTTATAGCTATAGTTTTTTACTATTCACGCGAGAACTCGTTTAGTTCAGTACAATGATGAACTCTACGATCTACTTATAATTGCAAAATCCGCGTAAATTTTGCGGAACCTGATTTTGTTTACGGAATCCGGAACAACTAGCTATAGTTTTTTGTTGCTTAATCCGCGACAAAACTAATTTACCGACAAAATATACTTTACACGTACTTGGATGCGGGAATACGTTCCTTCCCTCAATAGGAGGGCAAAGTGGCACAACCAGTCAGACGTTAAGTTGAAAGCCGGCGACTTGGTTTGGGTCATAGAGCCTGACACTCCACGTGGACATTATCCACTCGCACGTGTTCTAAGACTGCACTATGGCAAGGACGGATGCGCGAGATCCGCCGATATAAAGACCGTTACGAGCGAACTGACCCGCCCGACCGTAAAGCTCGCTCACGTTCTTCCTTGTTTAGGGGTGGAGGATGTTGCAGCGCAAATATAAAACAATAGTATAAATGCATATAAAACTGAACCAAAATATAAATGCATGTAGGGACAGTAGCCAAGTGTATACATGGTGCGTCCCGGCGGGTTCGGCGCCGGTTCGAATCCCGACTAGGTCGTTTCCTTTCTAGAACTCGAATATGCACCGAACTTGATGGGATGCTCCTTAACCAGGTTCGAACCCCCCCCCCAAACCTATTTTAACCGTCTTTTCGCTCTAATTTGGTTCAGCCTTGATTAAGGCTGACCTTTAAAAAGAGCAATTTGTCTCAAGGACAAATACTGGCCACTTTCGCAGCTTGCTTTGAGTTATGCAGTGTTTTGGGTCCGATCTTACCGATGATGAAATACGTTTTGAAAACTGTAAAACTATGGATTTCTTTGTTAGTTTTGCCGAAAAAACGCTCTGTAATTCAACTGTTTTAAAGTCAATATTTTTACGATTTGGTTTGTGGAGATTTGCGCGTACATTTTGGCGCCCCGCAAGGGACATTAGTGGTTTCTTGTGCGATTTAAAGAATTGTAGTCTGTGTTAATGGCGACATTTTCCGACATTTTCTGATTCATCTTCGATTTGTTTGCTGTTATTTTGCCGATAAAATTTCACTAAACTGACACTTTTGGGACCCTTTTTTTGACTACCGAAAACCGATCTACTCTAACATAGCTCTACTCAAAAATCGAAACCGCACCCGAGTAGAAAACGCACGATACGGCTCCTAGCGTTACGGCTTCTTCCTATAGAAGGAGGTAGGCCACTACGTTACCTTCTTGTGGATTACCTCTTGAACTAAGGAGAGACGCCCTCGTCTCAGAATAATCCCGAAAGGGCCAAACGGAGGCCTGTTCAGGTGTCGCGTTTTGAGGAGCTGCTCTGGTGTCGGATCTTAGAGGCCTGCTCAGGCGTCGTGTGAATTGCATAGGCCTTTATACAGGTGTCGTGTTTTGTCTTCAAAGACGAAAGAGCAGACAGAAGAAAGAGCGGACTGACGGAAGAGAGAGAGAGAGATGTCTGTTCAGGTGTCCTGATTGTTGACTTTTGGTCAAAGTGGAGCTTTTTTTTCTCGACACCCGAAGTTTTGGATTTTTTCCCCGGTGTCGTCAGTCTCCAAAACCGTCAAAAGCTGTAAGACTCATCTAGTTTTTATAAATTTTTTTGTGCAATAAAGTTACATACGGTGTCTTATTGTGTATCCCAACTCAAAGCAAGCTAATTTTGGTAATTTTCCCGATAGCACAAATTTTTGGGTAATTGTGAACGGATTGAAAATCCAGAAAAACGGAACATAGACAAGAGGTACTGGACTAAATTTTTGGATTGGTTTACGACTCGAACCTGCTGACCAAAATTTTTCAAAAAATTTTGGGAAAAAAATTAAAAAAATTGCCAAAAATTCCTCAAAACGTCCCCATAATTCTGCGAAACTGTGCTGTAACTTCACACCAACCTTATGGTAAGTGGTCTGGTAGCAAAATATCAGGCAAATTAAGTTGAGTTTTTCATCCTCAGGTTTTTTCCGCGTCTGTTGTTGGAACTTAACCAATTTGCCTGATCCTCCACCCACATTGGTGAAACTGAAAGCCAGTTTGCTTCAAGTAAATATAAGCCGTTTCATCCCGTCCGAATATTTACTTCGTTGCGCGACACTAATGTTAAGTGGTCAGGTACGGTGATATTAAGTGAGTTAAGTTGAATTCTTTCATCTTCAGGTTTACTCCGTGTGCGTTGTTGGAGTTCAACCGACCTATTTAATTTCCCCACCCCATTGGTACTTTAGCGTAACGTAGCCGTCGCATAGGTCTCATGAGTGTGTGGTATTCATTCTAGGAGCTAGTTCCTTGGATCACGCGCTCCGTATACTATCCGCACCGTCTCAAAAGCGCGTGAAAGAGACTTGTTTCACAAAGCCCGGTTTAAGCTTTAACTTCAACGCCAGGGACTCGCAGAAAACTATCCAATACTATCTGCCCACTTTTTGTCGAATCGGAAAGATCTAGTTATTTGGCACGACGCCATAAACAACTCCATTAGTAAGCACCGCAGTAACAACAACCGTAGTTTGAGTACTGACCAACTTAAGAGCCTTCTTTAGAGATACAAGGAGAATATTACCGCTATTGTATACTGTCGCTGCAACGGTACGGACAATATAGAAAAAGAGTTGCAAAAGACAGGTATTCTCGTTCTTAACATAGTTGAGGATTTTATCTCAAAGCGAAAGGCCAAAGACCAAACACTTATCGAAAAGTATAAAGAGTTGCACCACCCTACTTCCCTTGAGTTGAAGATTCTGTTTTTAATTAGACGATACAGTGCTGACTTAAGTACACTGAAAGCTAAGAAGAAGCGGAACCGTTTGTCGCCTAAAAATTGTAGAGCGATTCACAACAGACTTAAAGCATTAAAACTTCAAGTTACTCCCCCTTGTAAGTTATTGATGTATTAGAGTGTTTTGTGGATTTACTTGAGTGAAAATAAAGTATTTTCTGAGAGTCGTTTATTTCTGAATTTATAAAGCATGGAAGTTAAGTTTCAGAAGAAAATTAAGAAGTTGTTTGAGAAACGTAGCAATCTCGAAAACGAACTTTATAAGTGCCACGAAATAATTTTAGAAAACATAGAGAGTCAGAGTCGTTGCTCAAAAATTGATACTTATATTGAAAAATGTAGGAACTATATAGAACAAGCGGTCGAGATAAAAACTGAGTTGATTGATATGGCTGCAAAAAGTACCAATCCCGACGAATTGATACCTGCACAGGATATGTGGCTTCATAAGTTGACTCAAAGCAACGATAAAGTTCTGCAGGAAGCTATCACATATAAAACAAGTTTTGAGGCAGTAACAGAGCCGGACAAAATAGATAGCAGCTCAAAAGTTTCTCGTCGCTCTGAAAAAAGTGAAAAACCCCGGTCGCATAAAACAGATACCCGCTCTAAGTTGTCGCATCGAAGCAGCCGACATCAGCAATCGGGTTCTCAGAAATCTAGTTATACCGCCGCTTCGTCAAAAACACTTTCTGAGAAAAAGCGCGATTTAATGATTTTAAAGAAACAACAAGAGGAACTTGAGAGGCAGGCAAAGGTATCATTAAGACTGAAAAAACAACAAAGCCGTTTAGAGTTGGAAGAATTGGCTGTAGAACACAGGAAAAAGTTGGCAGAAATTGAGTTGAAAGGGCTTGAGTTAGAAGATGAGTTGTCGGAAATCAGCGAGAATGCTGAGGAAAGTGGTTTAACTCGAATCTCTCCACAACTAACAATAGACGAAAAGGATCGTACGCGTCACTGGGTCGAATCTGTCAACCTCAATCAGCCTGATGCTGTTGTAGTTCCCAATCACGAGCAGCACGTTCGTTCAACAGCTGAGGCAACCTATCCTGCATTAACAAATTACTTGGTCTCACCAAGTTTTACAGGAGTGAAAAATGGCCAGGCAGCTTCTAGTGATCCGGGATTGCATTACAGTAACCACATTCACGGACAACATCATAATTTGTCGAATTTGGTCCGATCGCAGGTTTCCGTTAACAATCCAGTAGGGTTACAACAGGTCATTCAACCTGTTTCTAATAATTTGCCTCAGCAAACTCTTTTGTCCACTCATCCGGTGCTAGGCAATCCAAACACAGGGTCAGTAGTCCCGGTAACTTCTGAAAATTATTTTGCTCCGACAACATCTGCAGAATTTCCTTCTGGTGTAGCACCGTTCGTTCCTGAATCAACAGCAGTTAATCAGGTTTCTTTAAGTCATCACACTACAGGATCAGTAGTAGCTGGCTACCAAGCACCTGTAGCCCCATCACAACAACACATGGGTGTTCCCGTTAGTAGTTATAACTTTTCAAGTGACCACTATAATCCTTATAGTAATTTGTGAGGACCAGCTGTTGCTGCCCCTTTATTGTCAGCTCAACAACACTTCATTCCTTCGACAACTGTTTTTTCCGCTGTAACTCCGATTGTTCCTCCGAATAATTTTGTTGCTTATACAAGTGGAGGGACTGTGTTCTTTGCACAGCCTGAAAATTCTTTACAAGCTAATCAACCGTTCGTTCCTGATTGTCACGGTAACTCTTTGAGTTACACAGAGCCAACTCCCGGCAATTCACCTGGTGCAGACGTCGAGCGTCCACTTTTGACACGAGAGTTGGTTAATATACTCATGCACAGCCGAAAAGAACATCTCCCTGAGTGGAAGCTGACCCAGTTCGATGGCAACCCACTTAATTGTTTTGGGTGGTTTGGGCAATTTAAATCGACGGTCGATTCAGCCATACTCAGTGACGTTGAAAAGCTTACCTATCTGAAAACGCTCGTAGTGGATAAAGCAAAATCCGCAATCGCTGAGTATAGCTATAGCGGAGTACTATATAAAGACGCATTAGCAACTCTTCAAAGAAAATTCGGGCAGCCACATGCTGTAGTAGGGGCTCATCTAGATAAATTGAGTAATTTTCCTTCGCTGAAAATGCATAACTCGGAAAAGGTAGTTGGATTTTCCTCTGCAATTTCTGGACTTGTTGCCGTATTCAAGTCCCTGTCTTTTAACGACGACCTGAAAAGTGTTAACTTACTGAGTCAAGCTGTGAGTAAGCTTCCTCCGAAACTTATGGAGGTATGGTCAATGCAAACCGTAAGACGCCAATGGCATAGACCAACTCTGCTAGATTTAAACGAATGGCTCGAGAAAAAGCGGAGGGTCATGAGAGGCTAAAAACGATCAATTCTAAGGGTAAGTCTGAAAAACCAGTTAAGCAAAAAGTAGGTACGAAAGTGTTTGCTAGTAACGCAAATGTAAGTAATAAGACTAAGGAAAAACCAAAGTACCCTTCATGTTCTGTATGTAAAGGTCAACACGCTCTTTGGAATTGCAACGTATTCAAAGAGAAAAACGCTACGCAGCGAGCAAAACATGTAGCCGAACAAAAACTTTGCTTTGCGTGTTTACAGAGCAATCACAGTTTTCGTAATTGTAGCAAGGCCAGAAAGTGCCCCAAGCCAGATTGTGAAAGCACACATAACGTGCTCTTACATGGAGCGGAGAAAATTTTTCCTCCTAAGGATACTAAAAGTTCCCCGGCGTCAGGTAACGCAAACGCTAAACATGTATCGACTAACGCTGCCGTCGGCGATATTCATAGCCAGGAGTCAACTAAAGGCCTCCTGCCAGTTGCATCGCTCGCCGTCTCTGCGGATGCGACGATTACTAACGCCCTAGCTCTTTGCGATAGTGCTTCCACGCACTCATGGGTATCCGCCGATCTCGTAAAATGCCTCCATTTGGTTGGCACTCCCGTTAACCTCACCATAAATGGATTCAGTTCCACGAGCTTGATGAAAACTCAGCAAGTAAGTTTTCAAGTTTCCGCCGAAACGAATAATAGTGAATTTTCGTTTTCTTTTCGAGCTTAAATAAGGATCATATTCTTATTGGATCGAATAGCATAAGCATTCCTGAATTACAGGAAAAATACTCGCAGTTGGCTCCAATCAAACCTAGACATTATAAGTATGAGGACGTCGAAATAATTATTGGACAGGATTTCTACCATGCCATAAGACCCGTTGAGTACCTTCTGGGGGAGGACTCTATTTCACCGTGCGCCGTACGCCTTCCGTTAGGTTGGGTTTTAAGTGGTCCGTTACCGCCATCTTTTAAGTTGAACTCGTCATGCTTTAAGTGTATTGTCGAAGACATGTCTCTTGCGGACCAAATTAAAACTTGGTACGAGTTGGAGTCATATGGAGCCTTCAAGCAGGTAGATGCCCGTTCTGCCACCGACAAACGCGTTTTGTCCGTTTTGAAAAATGACACCTTTCACGATGGTGAGAGGTACGTTGTACCTATGCTTAGGAATGATAAGGAAAGTACTTTACCGAATAACTATTTTTCCTCCTTAGCTCAATTAAAGTTTTTGGAAAGGAGGCTAGATAAGGATCCGTCGCTCCGTGAAAAATACGCCGAAACAATTAGAGAAGATATACAAAAAGGATATGTCATAACCGTTAAGGCACACGATCCTAAATCACGAGCCGTTCGTGAGTGGTATCTCCCGCATCACCCGGTGTTGAACCCGAATAAACCCGGTAAGGTGCGCCGAGTCCTCAATGGGGCATCGAAGTGTCATGGCGCTTCCTTGAACAAATATCTGTTGGTTGGCCCGGATATCATTCAAAACCTCATTTTTGTACTTTTAAGATTCCGTCAGCATAAATACGCCGTTTCAGCTGACAATGAAGGGATAATTTTACAGGTTGGAATCCGTGAAGAAGATCAACCTTCTCTTCATTTTTTGAGGCGGGAGGACCCCACATCAAGTGTGGTAGTTCATCAATATACGCGTCACATTTTTGGTGCTCGTGACTTGCCGACTTGTGCGAATTTTGCTTTGCAGAAGACTGCATCGGATAATCAAGCTGAGTACCCCGAAGCTGCTTCGACTGTTGTCCAGAAATTTTATATGGATGATTATCTGGATTCTTTTCAAAACAGGAATGACGCCTTGAAATTAGGTAGGAATTTAATCTCGTTGCTTAAACTAGGTGGTTTTCGTCTGACAAAATTTGTCAGCAACGTGCCCGACGTAACAACCGCTCTTGATCCGGACAACCGTGAGTCCAATTCGTCTGTTAAAGATATTTGTGCGAGTCCATACCAGTCGTCGCATGTTCTCGGTCTTAAGTGGGATCACGTAAAAGATACCTTTGTCGTTAGTAGAGGGGTTGATCGTCCACTAGACAAAGCAATCACTCAGCGTACTGTGTTAAGTTTTGTTTCCTCTGTTTTTGATCCAATTGGGTTAGTGGCTCCGTATACCGTGAAGGCTCGCCTTCTATTAAAAGATATCTGGCGAATCAGCGGTCAAAAATGGGATGATGATCTGCCAGAGGAAATCAAAAAACAATTCCTTGAGTGGCACTCAGGTCTTCATTTGTTAGGTTCTCTGACAATACCTCGCAGCTATTTCACTGAACCTTTCGACCGAATAGAACTTCTTATGTTCGGTGATAGTTCGCAGGATGTTTTCTGTGCCGTCGCTTTCCTTCGTGCGCGACTTGTTAGCTCCCATCAGACCGAATTAGCCTTTGTGTTTGGCAAAGCCCGCGTCGCGCCTATGAAAGCGCTTTCTATTCCAAAGTTAGAGTTTCAAGCGGCTCTTCTTGCAACCCGCTTAAAGGAAGAAATTTTGAAAGGTCTTGATTTCAAAGTTACGGATATTTTCATGTGGACAGATAGTACCACTGTTCTTCAGTGGCTTCACTCTTGTAGTAAACTACCCGTTTTTGTTGGTAATCGCACTGGTGAGATTCTGGAGTCTACCAGCACTGATCAGTGGCATCACATACTTAGCGGTGATAACCCAGCTGATACCGGTATACGAGGGATTTCTTCGGAAGCCCTCAAGGAAAGCAGCTGGGTTAATGGCCCTAGTATATTGAGAACAACTGATTGGCCGTTCAAGTCCAATACAAGGGTTATCGATAAAGTAAGACTCAAAGGACTATCATGTGATATCGACATTTGTCTGAAAAATTCGTCAAATTTCGTCGTCGATGTTTTGACAGAAAAAACCTTCCCTTCGGAAAATGGGAGAGATTCAATTCAATTGTAAAATACAAACGCGCAGTAGCATTTTTGTTAAGATGGCTGCCATCCCATAAACATTTCCGGTCGAGTATATTAGAAATTACAGACCCGTCTGAAATGGATATTGCTGAACAGAAGCTCATTTACCTGTCCCAGGGTGAAACATTCCCTAGTGAGCTAAAACTACTAAGATCCGGTAAGGTTATCACGAGGAAAAGTCGGATCGCCAAGTATTCGCCGTTCATTGGACCAGCTGGCATTCTTCGCTCGACTGGGCGCATCAGCCGCTTGGTTATTTCCGATTTCGATAGCAAGCATCCGATTATACTTGATGCACGTCACGCGGTTGTTCGGTTATAGGTTCAGCACTTGCACGTTAGGAATTTCCATCAAGGCTTGGATTACATGCGTGCGGTGGTTAGTTTGAAGTACGTTGTGTTAAATTTGCGATGGTTGCTGCGAAACATTGAAAATACTTGCGTTTCTTGCCGAAAACGCAAAGCGCAAACAGTAACTCATGTTATGGCTGATCTGCCCATTGAAAGGCTGGGTTACAAGCAACCTCCTTTCTCTAACACAGGTGTCGACTACTTTGGGCCGTTCCTAGTTCCAATCCGGAGAAGTACGGAAAAGAGGTGGGGATTTTTGTTCACCTGTCTCACCACTAGAGCGGTGCACATTGAAGTGGTCCCCTCGCTCGACACCAGCTTTTGTGTGATGGGCGTGGAGAGGTTTTTTGCACGTCGCGGTACTCCGATTACTATCATGTCCGACAACGGCACGAACTTTGTTGGCGCTCAGAAAGAGCTCTTAGCTTGCGTTGAGAGTTGGAACAAGCTCGCACCCGCTGTTTTTGTTCAGAAAGGGATCAAGTGGAAATTCAATCCACCCAGCGCACCGCACCATGGTGGCTCCTGGGAGCGATTAGTTCGGAGTGTCAAGCGCGTTTTATATGACATCTTAGGCAATAGAAGAGTAACTGAGGAGGTGCTAAGAACCACGCTGTACCTTGTTGAGCAATCACTCAACGCTAGACCGATAACAGCCGTTAGTTCCGATCCGCTAGATCTAGAGGCGTTGACCCCGAATCATTTTATCCTTGGTCAACACGCAGCGAGTTTTCCGTCGCTAAGTTTCGAAGAAGCGGTTCGCCAGAGCGGTTCGCCAGAGCGCAATCATACGCTAACGCAATATAGACACGGTGGATGCGGGAATACGTTCCTTCCCTCAATAGGAGGGCAAAGTGGCACAACCAGTCAGACGTTAAGTTGAAAGCCGGCGACTTGGTTTGGGTCATAGAGCCTGACACTCCACGTGGACATTATCCACTCGCACGTGTTCTAAGACTGCACTATGGCAAGGACGGATGCGCGAGATCCGCCGATATAAATACCGTTACGAGCGAACTGACCCGCCCGACCGTAAAGCTCGCTCACGTTCTTCCTTGTTTAGGGGTGGAGGATGTTGCAGCGCAAATATAAAACAATAGTATAAATGCATATAAAACTGAACCAAAATATAAATGCATTTAGGGACAGTAGCCAAGTGTATACATGGTGCGTCCCGGCGGGTTCGGCGCCGGTTCGAATCCCCACTAGGTCATTTCCTTTCTAGAACTCGAATATGCACCATACTTGATGGGATGCTCCGTAACAATGTTCGAACCCCCCCCCAAACCTATTTTAACCGTCTTTTCGCTCTAATTTGGTTCAGCCTTTGGTTCTCAAGGACAAATACTGGCCACTTTTGCAGCTTGCTTTGAGTTATGCAGTGTTTTGGGTCCGATCTTACCGATGATGAAATACCTTTTGAAAACTGTAAAATTATGGATTTCCAGTGTTAATTTTGCCGAGAAAACGCTCTGTAATTCAACTGTTTAAAAGCCAATTTTTTTACGATTCAGTTTGTGGAGATTTACGCGCACATTTTGTTAGGTTCTCTGACAACTGTTAGGTTTTTTATATCATTCAAAAGAAATTGTTGTCTTGAGCTTAAATTTGAAAAATTATTTCAGTGTGATCATTTTTCGTAAAGTTATGAGGGTTTAAAGATTGCCATTTTGGCCATTTTGACCAATTTGGGACAATTAACGCGTGATATAATTCGCGCTATTAACGCGTAAGCGGGGATTTAATCCGTCTTATGATTCGTTCCAAATTAGTTGAACGAAGCTTATTTGCCATAATTCATTAGTTACAAGGAACGAAATCTCTCTTTTCGTACTTTATATGGCGTGTGGGGGGATGATTTTCATAAAAAATTTCAAATTTTAGAAAAAAAATTTTCATTTTATTTTATTTCATTTATCTTTTTAATGTTATTACTGCTGCTCCATAAATCTTTAAAGGCAGTCGGAACATTCAGGGCTTCGCCCTGATCCGAGCAGTCTTGTTTACTTTTCAGTTAGTCAGAGAAGACTGAGCCAGTTAATTAACCATAAGGACAAATAAAATAGCTCGAATAAAGAATCTCGAAAATAAATAGATTGAAATTAGTAACAAACTTTGAGTCAGAAAAACCCTTGTCTGAGAAAATATGATTTTTTCTCAAAATTGAGAAAAACCGTTTTCAATTTTTTGTTGAACTCACTCACAATTTTAACACACTTGGTTCACTAAAAAAAATTCGAGATGAGTCAAACTCGGGAGAGTAAAACACCCACGCCAAAATGCCTTCCCTTTACTGTTTAAAGCGGTCGGAATGCAAAAGCTATTCGTATTAGAGCAAAACCCTAAATGTTTTGACTATCATTAAATGTCTGCATTAACTAATTTTTTTTAATTGATGAAATTTGATTTAAGAATTTGATTTTTTTCTGGTTTTCATTTTGCCAACAATAAACTAACAGCGCATAGTTACTAATTGAACGAATTTTTTCAATCATGATTTAATAAAGCATTAAATTTCATTCAATCAAATTTGAGTACTATCTTTTCCGGTTTAATATTCTTTATATTCACGAACTTGGGCGGGGAAAAGAACTATTTTTGAAAATTTTGTAAGTATTCACTACGCAATCACATAGTAAAATTGTTCGAGTCCAAAACCGATAGATCAGTCCAAATAGTTTGCGTCAACCTTGTTTTTTTACTGTTTCTGAGCCGAATCAATTTGCCGCTCATGTGTATAAAACAATATATATCGCGTTAACTGTTCCTCGATGTAAAATTTCGAAGCCCGCTAACTTTTTGTCAAAAAACTCGTTGAAAAAATTCCGTTATAAATGCCCTGTTTATGAGTCAAAGTTTGTCTGAAGATGAAAGCAGCAAGCTCAATTTTCTGATTACTGTTGTCGAAAATCGTAACATTCACCAGAAGAAAAACAAAACATCAAAGAGCGGTGGGAGGCTGGATTATTGTTATGATGCGATGTCTTTTTTAAAATTGCCATGGTTTACAAATTGAAAAAAAAAACTTAACTTAACTTCGTATTGATTACAAAAAAAACAGCTGATAACAAAAACTGAGTATTGATTTTACAAACGTCAAGCTTTCTTCAATAGTCAGAACAATTACTAGAAAAAAACAAAAGCATCAAAAAGCAAAAAAAAGTCGGTAATTTCATCATGCGAACATAATTGTGTTTATAATTTTTCAAATTGTGATGATTATACATTGGGCAAAAAACTTAAATGAACCACGTATTGATTTCTAAAAACAGCTGAAGCTTTAATTGTTAATTTTGTATTCAAGCCAGCTAAATTGAAAGCCAGCGGCTACCTTTTCTCTTTTGCTTCACACTATTTTTGAGTTCCGACTTTTTTTCAATCAAATCAATCCAATTGATAAACAAAAGACCTTCTTAATGTACACACTTTACCGAACTGCTATTTTTTGAGATTGTCGCACTATTCAATTACGTTTATTGACAGTAAAATGCAGTTGTTTATTCTGACAGAAAAAAATAGAAAAAATTTTGAATCCACTCTAAGAAAAATCTGCCCCCTATTATGAAACATTCAGCGCATTTTATGAAAAAAGTTGTTTTGAAATAGTTTAAAATTCAAAAAAAGAGTCAAAATAACGCTTTTGAAATCATTTTCAGCTGTATTTGTTGTACCGGCAGGCTAAAAAATTGCTCTTTCCTCGCTTTTCTAGCGGTTTATTTTCAGTTTTTCCCCGTCAAAAATGGCTAAAATTGAACCTTCAAACAGCAAAACAACTTCAAACCTGGAAAAAACCGCGGA
Source organism: Symsagittifera roscoffensis (assembly GCF_963678635.1). Classification (NCBI taxonomy): domain Eukaryota; kingdom Metazoa; phylum Xenacoelomorpha; order Acoela; family Convolutidae; genus Symsagittifera; species Symsagittifera roscoffensis. The sequence goes on from NC_087063.1 coordinate 82,555,367, forward strand.
AGTTGAAAACTTTTTCATTCCTTCTGAAGAAAAGTCAGAAAAGTTCACGAAACGTGAAATGATTTTGATGAGCACCCAAGATTTGTTCAGTTCTGTGATGCCCCAATTGTCTCTGGGCTCAACTGGACTTATTTCCATTCTCTGGGCTCTGGCATATTTATTTTTCACCGGAATTTTTGCGTTCCAGACTTACGAAACAATGGTTGAGTACTTTTCTCATCCGGTAGTCGTGTCGATTACCCTGGAAAAGTCAGACCAGCCAGTGGACTTTCCGGCTGTGACTGTCTGCAACAACAATCCACTTCGGAGGTCAATGGTGTCGCGGATATCTTTCATGGAGGGACTGGCATTCCTCGACAGGTAAACTATTGTTAATTGGGGCTAGTGTATAATTGAATTTCTAAAAACGAAAAACGACCAGTTGCTATGCACTAACTTTGAATCTTTCGACTTTCGCAATTCACCCGGGTTATATTGCAATTCAAAATTTTATATCTTTTATATCATTGTATCATTAATGCAACTAATGCAAAAAACTATAAATGTATAAATCAGGAGCGGATCTAGGGTTTTTTTTGGGGGGGGGGGGGTGTCTCTTTTCTGGTACTTTTTGAAAACTTTTGACCCAAAAAGAAATCATTTTTTTGGCGCACTCCCACTCAAAATTAGAAAAAATTATGGGTCGGTCGGCCGAAAATAGGCGTCGGAAAATACTAACAAGAACGTACTCTTTGGGTGGTTAAGTGGGCAAAACCCTCAGGAAAAGCGCACACAACTCACACCAAAACAAGCCACTAACTATCACATATCAGCCAATTTTTAATCTTCACCATCTTTTCTTGCGGCGCGGAGAACCGAATCGTATTTGATTATGAAAAGCCAAAAATAATTAGTGCTTATTCTTTGAAGGTGAGGTAATATTTCGCAGCCCATAAAAATAACCCCGAAAAATTGCTTTTATTTTCTGACTAGGAGCTCAGCAGCATATGTCTGTTAAAAGCTGAACAGCTTGTATCTTGGTCCTTCCTTAATGAAAAAATTGTCTTTCCCTCGTGGATAAACTTGAAAGTTTTTTTTTCAATTCTCCTTTATTTCACAGATACGCGCTGGAAACGATGGAGATAGCACACGATCCAGGTTTCACAAGTACAGAGTGCGACCTGGCCAATGGGGACGACTTCCTGTGTGCCAATCAGGTGTGCATCAGCTCCCAGTGGGTCTGCAACAACAAAACCGAATGCGGAGATAGCTCCGATGAGTCGCCTGCTATCGATTGCGAAAATCGGACTGCAATTAACTCGTCAAAGGTAAGTACCAGATTGAACGAGAAATAATTTCTAAATGATCTTCTAAAAATTGTGAGCAAGTTTACTAATTGCAGTGTAAGAAGCGTCTTATCTTACTTCTCAATTGGGAAACATACATGCCTGTTTTTATCATGAAGTTATAGGTTTTTTTGTAAAATAAAATTAGTAAATGTTTACCTGCAACTCAGGCGAAGTCGCTGTTATAAGTCTTTTTTATCATAACAATTAATGGTTACCGACTCAACTTGAGAACAATTTTTGATCCATTTTTGTCAGAGACAAACGCTTTGAGCCTCTATTTTTGAGTATCGCAACCTATGATGAACATGCTGATTGACACCTAGATGTAAAAAAAATCACTCTTTGTGATTTCTAAAAGGAAAAACTATATGGAAACCTTCGTAATGCTAATCACTACAGTATATGTTCCCAGCAGCCCAAATGGCATTATCGAAAGAGCTGCAGCAGGCCATTAAACATTTTGAAAACCAAAATCAAAACATCAAATGACGCAGTCAATATAAAATAAAACAGGCTTCATGGATCAGTCTTAAAAATAATTATAATTGTTATCAGAGAGTAAATTTTGATTGAAATCAAGGTATTCTCAAAGGGATCATTTCGTAAATTGTTCACTGACTTGCATTTGTGGTAACTTTTACCCAAAACGCATTCGACATATATGGCATAGACTAAATGGATAAGATTGTTTAACTTCATCAGAATCAAATTACTTGAAAAATGTCAATCATTGTTTCAACTCAAATGGATGGTCGTTCAGCAAGGTCAGTATCGCATTCTACGTGTCGCTAGCACGAACAGTTCGTTCTACATGGTGGCTTTGGAACTACGCTGCTTGAGTTCAACATTTCGTGTTGAAAGCGAGATGAGTTTAGCCAGAGGTAGCTTTCTCATAGAGTAATTTCGGATAGGGTACACCGTCTGCTCGTCACGCTATCTTATTTTCGGCCGGATAGATTCGTGCAACTTCTTAGTCTAATACCAATCTTAATCTTACTCTGATATCTCCTAGTCTCAATAGATAAAGTGTACAGTAGTATTTACGATTTAGTTCTTGGAATTTATACAGAAGGAGAACAACTGTAGTCTAGGATTTATTCAAATTGTTCTGGTGCTGAAACTACAAGTAATTTCAGCACTACAAATAATTGTGTTATTTATGGAATATGATTGGTTAGTTAGTAATATTTTATAGGTATAGTTTTATCAATAATTTAGTTGGTTATAAATACTAGTTTAGAACTGGTTCCAGAGAACATGACTTCTCACACGCCTCAAATTCTATGAATATAGCCAAATTGATTTTTTGTCTAAAATAAACACACGCCAGTGTTTTTCTTCATCTAACGCGAGTTTTGATGCGTTAATAGCAATTGCTTGATAATGCAAAATGAATGAAAAAAGTTTGTGCTCAAGTTTCTATGGCATGTTTTAAACACTAGACTTCTCATTTTTCCACTTCAACGCATTGTTCGGATAAGTCGGAGTTTCCACTTGGTTGATTTCTTTGAGATTTGCACAGTTTTTGAAGTCATCGTTAAAAACGTGGTTAACTAAAGGCTTTGGTACTCTTGATCTAGCAAAAATTGCTGGCAAATAATTCTGGCCTTTGTAAAAACTTCAGTTTAGTCGATTTCTTCACCGAGAAAAACCTTGATGTTTCTTTGGAGATTATTTCATCCCGGTCCGTTCGATTTCGTTCACATATCTGATTCTTGTAATTTGAATCCTCTTTTCCCATTGATGATTTGTTCTTTTGGCAGACCTGAAATTATCTAAAATGGCGCGCCACATTTCATGACTATTCGTAGTGCTGTCTCTTTTCTGAAGCATTTTTCATATCAATGAAATTCGATTTAATGGTTTAAGTTTTTTGCCGATAAAATCCATTATAAATGATTATTTCCCATGAAACTCCAGTGTGGGATAGAACTAAGAAAATCTCATCGACGCGTTTGCTTTCCTTGAATCTGCTTATGATTAAGTATAGTTTTTAACCAGTAGCGGAAACAGAAGGAGCACTGCCTTTATCAACACGGATCGTTTTTATTTGATTTTACAGTTTAATTAATTTCTCTTATCATTTAGAGTTAAAATAACGGGCAATTGATAAAATCTAAATCATAACAAGACTGCTCGTATCAGGGCGAAGCCCTGAATGTTCCGACTGCCTTTTAAGGTTTATGGAGCTGTAATAACATTTAAAAATTCAATGAAATGAAACAAAATCAAAAAAAAAATTTCTAAAATTTGAATTTTTTTATGAAAATCATCCCCCCACACGCCACACAAAGTACAAAAGGATAGTTTTTGCTCTTTGTAACAAACCAATTATGGCACATAAGCTTCTTTTAACCAATTTGGAACGATTTCTAAGACGGATTAAATCTCCGCTTACGCGTTAATAGCGCGAAATATATCGCGCGTTAATTGTCCCAAATTGGCCAAAATGGCAATCTTTAAACCCCCGTAACTATACGAAAAATGATCACAGGTGAAATATCTTTTCAAATTTGAGCTCAGGACAACAATACTTTTTGAATGATGTAAAAAAATTTCGTGAAAAATGGCTAGTTAAAAAGTCGAAATTTGTCTGAAGAAAAAAAAAACCCACCCCGAGCACAAATATTCCGTTACTTTTGTATCAAAAGTCGGAACAACAAGACTACTCGTATCAGGGCGAAGCCCTGAATGTTCCGACTGCCTTTTAAGGTTTATGGAGCAGCAGTAAAAACATTAAAAAAATAAAATGAAATAAAAAAAAATGAAATTTTTTTCTAAAATTTGAAATTTTTTATGAAAATCATCTCCCCACACGCCATATAAAGTACAAAAAGAGAGATTTCGTTCCTTGTAACAAATCAATTATGGCAATTAAGCTTCTTTTAACCAATTTGGAACGATTTATAAGACGGATTAAATCTCCGGTTACGCGTTAATAGCGCGAATTATATCGCGCGTTAATTGTCCCAAATTGGTCAAAATGGCCATCTTTAAACCCTCATAACTTTACGAAAAATGATCACAGGTGAAATATCTTTTCACATTTAAGCTCAGGACAACAATACCTTTTGAGTAATATAAAAAAATTCCGTCAAAAATGGCTAGTTAAAAAGTGGAAATTTGTCTGAAGAAAAAAAGAACCCACCCCGAGCACAAATATTCAGTTACTTTCGTATCGAAAGTCGGAACAAAAATAAACTATTTTCATATCAGAGATTATTTATTAGACGTTTCTCAATTTACATAATTCTGATATGCAACGACATCAAAAAACCGATAGTCAAGTGATGCCTTAATTAAGCAGTTCATTTTCTAAAAAATTCTAAGACGTTTCAACTGTAAGGTAATAGAAGTTGTCCAAACCCTGCAACCTCATTTAAAAAAAGAACTAACATTAGACACTTGGAAAAATTAGGTAACTGGTAATATTTTATGCATATCGTTGCGATAACAAAATCTTTTGTATGTAAATTATTGGATTTTTTCTTGCATGATTATTTTTGTTGTTTCCTAAACGCAATTGTGTCTGTTTGTAATTTTGATTAGGTTTGTTTGGGAGACTACATTCTGTGTCCGGAGGAAACCACTTGTGCTACAGCTTGCGACGGCAACCTCGAATGTGTCGTATACCTCGGCTATGACGAGTCCCCACTGGCCGGATGCGAGGACTCCTGTCGGACTATTATTCCCGTGTCGGAAGTCGAGGAAGTACTGTCGTCTCCAAATTTCCCCGAGAAATACCCCGAGGGTCTCTTGTGTGAATACACACTCGAATCGAATTATTCTGATTACGTAATCAGTGTTAATTTCACTGTTTTCAACGTGGAAAACGACTGTGACTACGACTCCGTACGACTTCAAGACGGTTACGTAACCAACTCGACTAACTGGATTAAGTACAACAAGAAGACCCGTTTTTGTGGCAATTTGGAGGGCAATGACTTGCCGAATGTCACTTCGAGTAGCACTTCGCTTGTGATCTTTTTTAACACAGATATGATGGGAAATAAGCAAGGATGGAGTCTCACTTACCAAGCGGTTCCCGCGACTGCAAACGCTACTGGAGCTCGCCGAAAACGTCGGTCGGATCCCGCACCTACAGCCGACCCACCTTCAGATGGATCTGATAGTTACGATTTCAATTATGGGGACGGAAACTTTGGTGATGATTACATGAATGACATGTATGACATGTTTGAAGACTATGGCTTGCTTGGACCAGCTTCCTTTTCCAAAATAGAACAATATGATTGGTTGAAAGCGTTTGAAATTGCCAAAATGCCAGACTACTCCGACTTCAAATCTTTCGTGAAGTTCAAAACTAAAGAGATCATCGGAAACGGACACCAGAAAGAAGACTTCATTGTGCAGTGTGTGTTCGATGGTTTTGTTTGCAGTACCGACTTGTTCACGACTGTTCAAGATCAAGACCTGGGAAACTGTTTCGTATTCAACTCCGTAGTTGATGTAGCACAAGTAACCCAAGCTCCGAAACAGCCAATAAACACCACCAAAACGGGTTTCGCCAGCGGACTGAAGCTAACATTTTTCCTCGACAAAGACGAATACATCGGAATTCTTGGTCAAAATTCCGGTGCCAGAGTTTCCATTTCGAACCCAAAAGAGTTCCCGCCGACAAATTCCAAGGCTTTGTTCGTATCGTCCGGATCTAACACTATTATCTCGATGACCCAAGAAAAGATTAGCCGAGAGACCTACCCGTACTCGGATTGTCAGGAAAATTGGCCCGAAGAAATGAGAGTTTCCGACAGTGCGAAGCGATTCATGTACACTCAAGATCTGTGTCTAGTGATTTGTCAGAAAACAGCCATAGCCGAAGTTTGCAACTGCAGCGAAACTCCTGATTTCGAATTCAGTTCTGACCCTGAAATTGGTGCGAAGAGTGTGATTTACTGTGATCCATGGAATGACGCGGCAGCTTCGTGTGTTAACAATATTCAAGAGGACTTTTCCGAGAACAGACGAAGTTGCGAGTGTCCGCAGCCGTGTGAGGAACGAGTGCTGAACAAAGTGACCTCGATAACCGAGTGGCCGAGTGACATGTATGCGCCCTACTTTGTCTCTCTCCTGCAAAGAACCAAATCAAGAGCGGTAAAAACAACGATTATTTCAAATTTGTTGAAGCCTTTCTACTAATGGAAAAAAAAAACGAAGTATTTGTTTTTTTGTTTACAAAAAGCATCTGATTATTAGTTTTTTCTTTTTCTTGAAGCTATTGACAAAAAATGTTAATATTGTTTTTTTTTCATGTAATTTGTATAATAACAGTCGTCAAAAAGGTTCGGTTTAGGGCCGCTATATCAGAAATTGATAGTAAATCCGTCAATTTTTGTGGAATCCTCAAGCAAATAACACGTAGTGCAAAATTTGTCATCAAAATGAAATCTGCTACGTCCAAATCTAACAACGTTCAAAGCATAAGAATCATGATTTAAGAAGCTATTGTTTTCTGCAGGTGTTTAAATTTATGAAGCGGATTTTGGCATCAAGTGACAGCATGGACCAAGAACAGATGAGTGCGATGGTGAAGAAGAACTTCGCCAGAGTTGAGATCTACTTCGAGACCATGAACTTCCAGAGGTTCCAGGAGACTCCTAAATACAACCCCTCGACTCTCTTTGGAACCCTGGGGGGCAACATGGGTTTGTGGCTGGGATGGAGTGTTTTTGCAGTGTTCGAAATTCTCCAATGGGGCTACAGAGTCGCCGCAATTGCATTGTCTAGAAGCCCGTCTAAAAACCTATAATAAAGATATAAGTAAAGGCGTTCATACAATTCTGACAAATAGGACAGTTTAAAATTTGAATAATTAAGCCAAAAATACATAAACAATTCAGCTGGTTTTCCAACTGTATATAGGTTTGAAAAAAAAATGGACTAGGAGTTAACTCTCGATTCAACGTTGCCGCTTGGTCACTATGATATATTAACGTAAGATGTTCTAATTTTTGTTGCTAAATTATCTAGATTCGGCTTTGTTCACTTTTGGCCAAGTTTTCTGTTGATGAATTGCCTATATAGTTTTAGCAGAAATCCACTGAATTGTATTTGCCCGAATTATCTGGACGCGATAATCGATACATTGAGTGCAATTGAAGCATAATCAACAATTAATGATCACCAAATCCTCACATAAGTCGTCTTTCAATATTTAGTTTAGTTTGTAAATTTCATCACAAAAACAGTCGTGAATTCATTTGAAAACACAACAAACAGGTTAGTTGTAGAAAAAATCGTGATAAATTTGAAATATTACCCCACCCATAAAGAACTCAGAGTCACTTTAATATATTGATGTGTTGTTGATTTTGTTAGAAATTTAAATTTAGCTTGAGTATATTAAATTATTTTTCAAACATATTGATAATAAAAAGTCATAGATTGTTTTCATTTGACAATGCACACAATAAAATTTAGTTAAACGTTGATAAACGTAGTCAGACACTTATATAGGTAGCGATGAACTTTTTTCAAAGAAAAAATTGAAAATTTTTCACGCACAAATTTGATTTTTCGCGGATCGATTTTTTCTTTGCAAGTTCAGCTCAATTTTTTTGTTAAAAGGAAGGGAAACTTCACTATCGAGTAGCAAAGAGAAAAGCTCACGAAAAACATAATCGACTTCTAATTTCAAAAGTGGTGTTTAAATTTCAGATTTTCCAGCAAAAAAAAACTATATATTATTCCAATTTTCTCAAATTGGATTAAATCTATCAAAAATTCCCAATCATTAATTTTTCTTGAAATTCAAACAGCTTGAAGGCCATCTATTTTTTTTCCATTTTCTAAAGTTGAGATTTTTTCAAAAAATAAGTCAGTATTTTTTTTCTGTTTCCTTGCCTTTATTGACTCTATGGAATCTCGATCAATTTTTCCAATGATGTGTCACTCACTGTCTTAAATTTTCCGCCGAAAATAAATGTTCGCTTTTTTACCCGAGCCAATAAAAAGTTTCCACCTGTTTTTTTTTTCAAAAAGAAAACGCCTACAACGCAGAATCTTTTGTCAAAATCCATCTTTTTATATAAAAAATATATTTTTAAGCTTTTAGCATTCTTAAAAAAATTAGGAAACCTATTTGTTCGACCTAAAAAACGAGTGGAAAAAAGAAAAGGGCTTCAAAGTAGGAAAAAGTTTCGTATGTGAGTGAAGTCAAAATGTTCACAATTTTATAACACAGGCAAACGTCAAATGGGGTCGGTGATGTATCTTATGAAATTATTGAGAAAAAACGCTGTAAAATTTACGTTTTTGACCATTAAATGTTTTATTTTGAGTAACGACCGCTATTTTTACTAAAACTTAACTAGTTTTGAGTCAATCGATGTCAAAAAATAAAACTAAAATTAAACTTTTTTTGAAAGTGAACAGTTTGGTCTATATTTCGAATGGCTGGGTCCATGTTTTGACTATAATTGATCTATAATTTGACTGCGCTCGACCTATGCTTTGAAAATTTTGACTTTTTTTACTCTAAAAGATATTGATTAAGTTTAAATTAAAACTTTTGAAAAAAAAACAGGACTACCCGCATTTGATTAGGTTTAATTCAAATTTTTTGAAAGTAAAACAGGACTACCCGCATATGAATAAGTTTAAATTAGATTTTTCGAAAGTAAAACAGGACTACCCGCATATGAATAAGTTTAAATTAGATTTTCTGAAAGCAAAACAGAACTACCCGCATATGATTAAGTTTGTATTAAATTTTTTGAAAGTAAAACAAGACTACCCGCATATGAACAAGTTCAAACTAGATTTTTCGAAAGTAAACAGGACTACCCGCATATGAATAAGTTAAAAATAGATTTTTTGAAAGTAAAACAGAACTACCCGCATATGATTTCGTTTAAATTAAATTTTTTGAAAGTAGTACAGGACTACCCGCATATGAATAACTTTAAATTAGTTTTTTTGAAAGTAAAACAGGACTACCCGCATATGAATCAGTTTGAAATAAATTTTTTGAAAGTAAAACAGAACTACCCGCATATGAATAAGGTTAATTTAGATTTTTTGAAAGTAAAACAGGACTACCCGCAAAGGAATTAGTTTAAATTAGATTTTTTGAAAGTAAAACAAGACTACCCGCATATGATTAGGTTTAAATTAGATTTTTTGAAAGTAAAACATGACTACTGGCACATGAATAAGTTTAATTTAGATTTTTTGAAAGTAAAACAGGACTACCCGCATATGAATAAGCTTAAATCAGATTTTTTGAAAGTAAAACAGAACTACCCGCATATGATTAAGTTTGAATTAAATTTTTTAAAAGTAAAACAGGACTACCCACATATGAACAAGTTTAAATTAGATTTTTTGAAAGTAAACAGGACTACCCGCTACCCGCATATGATTAAGATTAAATCAGATTTTTGAAAGTAAAACAGGACTCTCTGCATATGAATATGTTTAAATTAAATTTTTTGAAAGTAAAACAGGACTACATGAATATGAATAAGTTTATTTTAGATTTTTTGAAAGTAAAACAGGACTACCCGCATATGAATAAAATTAAATTAGATTTTTTGAAAGTAAAACAGGACTACCTTCATATGATTAATTTTGAATTAAATTTTTTGAAAATAAAACAGGACTACTCGTATAAAGACAAAAAATCTGGGTGTTCAGACAACCCTTTAATTGAACTCAAACATGAATTTTGAATTTTAAACTTCTATGCTCATCCCATCAGGCAAAATCAAACAGCAAGTGGTAACGTTTGAGTCGTGAAGGGAAACATTTTGACCAGTTTTCTTGTCTCAAATCAAGTCAAGTTGGAATAAATTAGAGTGGGATGGGAGTCAATTCGTCTCGCTAAGGTGATTCGTTTTTAGTTTCAAGCGTCGTAGATGAAACAGAGAGCGCCAGCAAAAAAAAAGGTCAGCTTTTTGTCAAATTGGCAAATTTCAAACCCCTAAAGTTTTGTAAAGTTGGTTGCAAAAAAATATCTTTTTGAACGTGATCGCAGATACCTTCGATAGGTCAGAAAAATTAGTTCAAAACTATAAAATCAATCGGCGAAATTAGTCTGCATGAAAACCACTGCCCCGATTTCATTCTTTTCGAAACACTTGTAGGCAACTCGTTCAGTTTGTAGACAACTATAGTTTAGCGCTAGTGAACTCTCCTCATTTGAGTGATGCCAATCGCATCCAAAGTTTATATCAGAAAAGACTAAAATGTTTTTTAAAATTATATTGTAAAAAAAAAAAATAGGCAGTGATTCACTTACCTTTCGAATGCACTTGACTTGTGTTTTGACTATGATTGACCTATTTTTCATCGATCAAAATAAGTTTGATTTGATTGAGTTTAATCTATTTTTTGGCTCATACGACTCTGATTTTTGGCTCATAGGCTCAAGAGTTTAGCGACAGCTGATTATCAGTAGCTATTATGAGTTTTCGGTTCTGAAGGTAAGAACATAAGATGATTACCTTGACCCAAGAATAGTGGATTTAAGGAAAGGAAGATGCCCCGCCCCCATCAACATTTTGATCATTTATTTATCGGGGCGAAGATTTTATATCTGTAACTGAAAATGTAGCTGGAATTGTTTATTCTGGGAGACTAATTATGCACCTAAAACTGAATTGAGGTAGGCTATTTGTCATACTAAAAACCCACAAGCAGTTTATAAATCTTCTACCTTCCAATATTTATCAAAGTTGTCTTTACAAAATAATAAATACTTGTCTTATACAAGTAAGCTTCCTTCGACCAATTTAGAATGCTTTCTAAGACGGATTCAATCTCCGCTTACACGTTAACAGCGCAAAATATATCGCGCGTTATTGGTAATCTTTAAACCGCCATAACTTTACAAAAAATAATCACAGGTGAAATATCTTTTCAAATTTAAGCTCAAGACAACAATACCTTTCGAATGATATAAAAAAATCCCGTCAAAAATGGTCAATTCAAAAGTCGAAATTTGTCTGAAGAAAAAAAACCCACCCCGAGCACAAATATTCCGTTACTTTCGTATCGAAAGTCGGAACAATAAAAGGTAAGCTTAAGACAAGTCACGCCTTGATGATTTTGTTGTTGATGAAAATTAATCAAAGCAGCTGATAAAACTCAGCTTTAACTTTTTCGAATTGTTTGAGCTTTGAGATCTAAAAAGAACCAATGTCTGCTTGTAATTATTTTCCGCGATATTCACATTTAATTTTGTCCTTATCTAATCTTTTTGCAAATTCGTGTTGCATATACAGACTTTTAGTGACAAAATTTTACAAGCGCGAGTACGTTGATATTGCAAAAATGTTCCATATATCGAGTAGGTTTACAAAAAATTCTTTTATAACTCATTTTTTTCATACATAATTTTGACTGCATTTGTAAGAAACAAAGACGCTTGAAAATATCAATATTAAAAAAGCACAGAAGATCTCCTCCAATTTTAATATTGCCAATAAAAATGAAATCTTTAAAATTGATAAAAATTTCTGATATTAACCAAAAGTTTTTCTGAGCAGTAGTACCGTGCTGAGAGGAGAACCGATACCCTCATAATTTTTCTCGGCATTGTATTGTATTTTTTAATATTGTTTGAATCAAGACAAAAAAGGCTTTAATATGATTCATTGCTCGACCCATTCCAATGATTATTTGTGGTGCTTGGTTTTCCGTCAAAAAGAAAACAAAACAAAAAACTAAGACAGAAAAGCAAGTACAAAGTTTCTCCCCAGTTTCAATGGTCGGTAGAAAAACAAATAATATTCGAAAAAATACAACAAATGAAGGCTATTTTCCATTTTCCCCCACATTTAAACTTTAGCTTTGAAAAACTAATTGCACGTTGTCCTAATGTGATCAAATTTTGGATGCTGAACAAAATTACTATTGTGAACACATTTGTTTTTCATATCTTACATCACGCTTTGAGCCATAACAACATGCAAGAAAACTGAGAAAATGAAAAATTTGAAATGTTGGGTGGGGAGAAGAAAAGAGCCCAAATAAACAAATAAAAGTGGAGTCTTCATCTGATGCTTTTGATTTCATTGATAGAAAAATGATCAGCGAAACAGAAAGTGCATTAGAAAAATCATAAACTAAGAAATAGGTTCTGTAACTGTAGCCATTCAAAAACTCATCAATGCTTGCTAATGATCGTTACGAAAACGGAAACTGGCCTCTGCAAAGGCCGCCATTTGTTTTAAATTTATCGGATCTGATTTAAACAATCTTCCTGTTCGAAGTTATAAACATTCCTCATTCTTGAAGGTGTCTGATATATTCATAGAATGATCAAAACAGACCAGCTTTTTAAATGGAACCGATGAATTACAAGTGTTGGATTTTGGCTATTTTTCTTCTTTTCATAGCTGGTAAGGAACCATTTCAATTTTTTCCTGCATTTTACTGGGTAGTTTTTTGTACGAAACTATTTCGAGTTATTTTTTAGTCTTCACTTCTAAAGAATTTAATTCACTGCTCATTTTTTAACTTCATTTAATTTATTAAATTAACTTCTGGCCTCCTTCATTAAAAAACTATTATTACATTTTTTGGATTCTTTTACTGAAAATTCTGTTCCTTTTAGAGCCATTGTCTTCCTCCGATTCGGGAACGACGCCACACCACCAACACACAAGCCATACACAACATCATAGTGAGGTAGAACATTGTTTCAAAAAAATCTGATTTTTGTTTTTTTTTCTTCTTTACTGTATAAGATTCGGGCTGTAAATTGACATGGACGAAAATTTACCGAGTAACAAAAAAGTGATTAACAAAAAGTTTTAGCAAAGAATTCAAAGTAGTTTTGATTTGATGTCTGCATGACGATTACAATTTTCTGAAAAATGCGGTAGAACTTTGTCAAATTTTATCATTGGAACTTGCTATGCTTCCATGATAATTGAATCATGCTCAAATTGGACTATGCTTACGAAAGCTCGATAGCCAACATGCTCTGTTTAATGAGCGGAAGAGAACAGAATTGAACTAAATTTTAATAACTTTTAAAGGCGCTTGCAACCTTGTAACAAGGAAATTTTAAAAAAGCTCCCAATGACCTTTGTAAAGAGTCCTTTGTCAGTTGTCCAAAGAGCAATGGAAATAAATTCAAAAACTCAACTGAAAAGAAAAACAGAGCAACTCAAGAAATTAAAAGAAAACAAAAATTAAAAAGTTCAAAAAAGAAGACTTAGATTTAACTGTTTTTGCACAACAAGGAAAACATTCTGACCCATTGACTTTGAAAGAAGTTTCAAGTAACATGACTTCGTGTCAATTGTCGTTTAGTTTTACAACAAAAAGTTGTGCGATGAAAAAGATAGATAGGACAAATAAATCAGCAGAACCTATAGATTTGCCCGCCTGCGTAATTAAAACTGCAAAGTTTTTCAACCATGAACACTTAACTTTTCAATAAACCAGTGCATTAAAGAAATTTGTTTCCGATTTTTCTCTAAAAATTTCCCAATTCCGACAAAAAGGAGATCCACGAGAGGAAATTTACTGCAGGCTAATTTTGGTAGCGATTTCAATTTCTACTAAAATATTGCTAGAACTTTTGCTTGAACGTTTTCTCTGCATATCTAGAAAAAAATTGACCCACACTCAAATTTGCTTCGAAAAAAGTCGTCTTTTGACGCTTATAACATAGATTGAAGAAAAAACTATGGAGTTTTTAAGCAAAGCTTTATACCTTAGCTGTTTTTTTTAACCGTGCTGAAACATTTCAATCTGTTTCACTTCTAGTTTTTCTCAAACAGCCGAATTTATACGGATTTTTGACTCAAGCTCATTAACTACTGGCAAATTTTTCATCCGATAGTCTTTGTGTAGGATCCGATAGTTTTCATATTGTATGTCAATGATTTTAGGAGTAAATTGGGAAATCATGTTCAAGCCGCCCATGGCTCATGCTGATGACACATCTTTTCTTTTTGCGGAATTTTTTTTTGCTAATTTTGAAGTCCAACATACAAGATAAATTAAAATCTGTTTTGCTATACTCGTCCAAGAACGAACTCATTGTTAATGCAGACAAAACATATACAATCAGGTTTAACAAAAACTCATTTGGTTCTATATTTTTTCTCTAAAAAAAAAGAAACTAAAAAATTAAAAACTTAAGATTCAGCAAAAATTGCTAGCATTATATTGGACAAAAAATTGACTTTCCCGGACAAAATTTACAAATAAATTAGCAAAAAGGTGTGCGGATTTCGGTAGTTATAAATTTTACGGCATAAATTGCTATTAATGACCTGTTGTTGATATCCATAGTTTTATCCCCTCTTAATTCTAGTTGTTTTTTTTTAGTAGATGACAACAAAAAAATGTTGATTGTTTGCATCTTCAAATATAATGGAGTGTAAGAGTTTTCTTCTTGAGGAAAAAGATTGAAAGATGTCGTTATTTACTTTCAAAAAACAAAACACTTCCTAAAAATTTTTTGCTTGCCGAAAAATTTTGATCATTTCAGTGAAAAAATAATTTCTTGAACTGAGGAAATTAAGAAAAGAATCATGCAAAATCATAAAAAGTCGATAACCAATAGATCAGAAGAAGTGAATTTTGGACAGGTTTATAAAAAATGTGCCAAAAGACGGAATGGCTTACCTTGAATCCTGACATTGATTAAAAAGAAGTAAGAAACTGAAATTAATGAATATTTACTACATTTAATTGCCAGTTAAAAAAATACTGGATGTTTTAAATCATTTGTGTATCATGCAAAAACTTACGTATTTAGTTTTACATATATTTATTTTACATTTACCTTAAAGTTTGTTAATCATTCTAATATTATCTAGAACCCAGTCTGGTATGATTTAATCTTGTTTTTTGTCTTGTAAACTTACATCAAAGAGGATGTTTTTTTTTTCACCTACGGCTAATCATAACAAAACTACATGTTTGTCACAAAAGAAAAACAAACCACAATTGGAATAAAATACTTGTGACAGTTTGACACACAAGCAAATCTCCAATTTGCAAGCTCAAGTAACAAAAAAATGACAAAAGTGACCAGGATTGACAACAAATGGTAGTCATGCATCTCTAAAAATTTATCAAAAATTGGAAAACAAGCAGGAAAAGAAAAAATATTACGACAGTGGGGGATCGAACCCTTTTATCTGCTGCGTCATAGACAACATTATTTTAATATGATTTCAGCACCATAGTAGCAACCATTCAAACCACACTGGACACCACGAGGAGCATCATTATGACCATAGTCATGAGTCACACCATCACTCGATAGATGGAGACACACACAAACACGAAGATGATGTTGAACACGAGTCTCATCACAGCAGCGCCACACATCACGAGAGGAAAGGCAGAATTCAAGAAGGATTTTTTTCCGATGATGAAATGGAGAAGTTTTTTTAAGAATTGTATTTAATGATGGAGCCAGATACCAAAATTATCTATGATTTTGTTCAGATAAGTTGAATATTTTTGATCTGATCCCTCAAAAATGAGTCATTAGGTCCAAGCGTTGCTTGCATTGCGTTTTTACTAATCAATTTTGGGAAAATTTGATTTCCCAGATCATTTATTGTGAACCAGAATTTTTGCAAGATGCCAACTAAATGTTCACTGTCCTTTTTTTGTCCTCATCACGTGATGTGTCAGCAGAGGGGAGGGAGAAAAGGAGGGGGGAGGCCATCATAGTCATCACACGGGTATTCATTTGTTCATGCTCAACTGGGACTATGTCAAGTTTCCTCTCATGCTAACAGCTGTCATATGCACACTCGGCATATTCAAGGCAAGTTTCCTCATCCTAGTTGTTCCGACTTTCGATACGAAATTGACGGAATATTTGTGCTCGGGGTGGGTTTTTTTTTTTCTTCAGACAAATTTCGACTTTTTAACTAGCCATTTTTGACGGAATTTTTTTATATCATTCAAAAGGTATTGTTGTCCTGAGCTCAAATTTGAAAAGATATTTCACCTGTGATCTTTTTTCGTAAAGTTATGAGGGTTTAAAGATTGCCATTTTGGCCATTTTGACCAATTTGGGACAATTAACGCGCGATATAATTCGCGCTATTAACGCGTAAGCGGAGATTTAATCTGTCTTATAAATCGTTCCAAATTGGTTGAACGAAGCTTATTTGCCATAATTGATTTGTTACAAGGAACGAAATCTCTCTTTTTGTACTTTATATGGCGTGTGGGGGGATGATTTTCATAAAAATTTTCAAATTTTAGAAAAAAAATTTTTTCATTTTATTTTATTTCATTTAATTTTTTTATGTTATTACTGCTGCTCCATAAAACTTAAAAGGCAGTCGGAACATTCAGGGCTTCGCCCTGATATGAGCAGTCTTGTTTAGTTTTATAATACATAGTATAATAATCGAGTGTTAAGCACAAATATTACTTTTATTTATGAATTGTTACTTATTTACTCGAGAAAGCATCAAAAGACATTGCTGCCTGTCGAGTTTTAAATGGCTTTCCTAA
Organism: Symsagittifera roscoffensis; assembly: GCF_963678635.1. Lineage (NCBI taxonomy): Eukaryota > Metazoa > Xenacoelomorpha > Acoela > Convolutidae > Symsagittifera > Symsagittifera roscoffensis. The sequence continues at coordinate 82,572,166 of NC_087063.1, forward strand.
GTTTGATAGGAAAAAATGCTCCTTTGACAATTAAATAAGACATACTTTGAGACAGGGAAGGGGGTGGACGCCCTTTTCAGGATTCAACCCCCCCCATGACAGCCTTTTTGTTCTGTTTTTGCATTTTATATGACATATGACTACCCCATAACCTTCTTTCAAAGGCGCCCGTATATTATTTTGGCATCCATTGCTCAGAAAATTGATTTGGTCGGCTTACATAAAAATATTGAAAATGTTTTCAAAATCTCCGCTCCTCTACATAATCCTAGATTCGCCCCTGATCTAGCTGACTGAACTTGTCCACCTTTCAAAAGACAAATAAACATGCTATTGTTTTTGTTTACTAATTTGAATCAATTTTTTTATACAAGAAATTACCATATTAAATGCCACCATTATAATATTATTACTTATAATATTATGCCACCATTATAATATTTGTTGTCTTTTTCTAGCAGATTTTCAGCAAAAACTCTTGTCCCAATTGCTTTTTTACTATGACTCTCGAATATGATCAAGCTCTAGTTTTTTGTTCAGATCCTTTAATTACACAACACAGAAAAAAGTTCACATTTCACACTATTTTGAAAAAAAATTGTATTTTAAAAACTACGGTCGGACAATTCTGAGCTACTTGCACAGTAACCGGCTATCCTTGTTGTATTTTTAACTATCGTGAACGTCAAATTATAGCACAAAATAGGACCCGTGGATACATCACTCAATTGCAAACACGTTTTTATCTTTATATCCAACTTCGTAAAATATAAGATTACCCTGTAAAGTTGATGTTTTTTTGGTGTGGGGGGGGGATAAGAGCTTGAATTTTAATTGACTGACTGGTTTTTAAAGTCAATAACCATCGTCTAACCCCCACCCTCACGTTTTATATTGTTTCCATAATTGTCTTGCATATTATTATGGCTAAATGGGTGATGTTACGATGTAAGTTTTAAAGAACAAAAATGATCACAATAGTTCATTTTTTTCAGCATGCTTGCAATTTCCTGGCAATATGACAATTTTAAAATGGTTTTTGTTCCGATCATTGAAAATGGGGAGGAATTTTTTGTTCGGGTGTGTTTTAGTTTTTTTTATTTTGCACGCAAAATCAGCAACGACAATTAATCATCGGACAGAGTTGAACGATATATCATATTAAAGCCCTTTCAGTAGTAATTCATACGACATTGAAAATTTTCAAAAACATTTTCACAGTTTTGCCGGTTGAAAATTTTTGATTTTTGGTCTAAGTTCGAGCTAATTAGTAAAGTAGTTAGTAACTGCAATAGCTTATTTAAGCTTAATTTAAGACGTGAAAAATTAGTTTTACTCAGTAAAAGTGGTTTTTGGATTTTTTAGCGCAATTTTGGAAATCAAAAACTTGAAAACTTTACAAAAACTGTTTTCCAATTGACCTATTTTACTATGACTCTCAAATATGCCTAAGTTTATTTTTTCGTTCAGATTTTTTTGTCGCAACATGCAGAAAAAAGCGACACCAATTTGAGAAAATATTTTTGTATTTTTTTAAGACTGTGTTCGGAACATTCTTCATTGTTCAAATTTGATTTTCATACGTGGGGGGAAAGTGGAGAAGAGCACCTTGATTTCCAGGTTGGCTTCCACCACACTGGCATCCTGGCACGAGTGATCCCGGAGTCGTGTCTGCTGATTATAGTGGGACTCCTAGTCGGCACTCTGGTCTATCTGACCAACTTCCAACTCAACATCCAGTTCACCCCTCCCACCTTCTTCCTCTACCTCCTCCCCCCAATCATGCTGGAGTCTGCATTCTCCCTCCACGACAGGGCAGTCTACGAGAACTTAGGCACAGATCTTACTTGAAGCTCCCCACCACAAAAGCAATTAACTTCATTTTTTAACAAATTATAAAACTACCGCAAAAACATACACTTTTTTCATGACAAAAAAAGTATTAGTTTTCTCACAAATTATAAAACTAGTGCAGACTACGTACAATTTTTGTTTATATAACCGTTTTTTGGTAGTAGTTTTGAGCAACTTGATTTATCTCTACTTTGTTGTATAGCCATAGTTTAACCCCTTTTGCTCCTGATTTTAAATTTGATCAATTTGCTTGGACTATTTGCTGCTAAATGTTGTTTCTGTTGTGAATTTCATTCAGTGTAATTGGTTTGGTTTGAGTGGGTAGCTTTAACTTCAATTGATCTAAGCTTAGGCACGATCCTTCTTTACGCCGTGCTCGGAACCATTATCAACTGCTTCACAATCGGAACTGTCTTGTTCGGAATGTCACAACTCGGCTTGTTCTCGGCCGAAGTGTTCGCCGACTTGACTCTTTCTCGTTCGTTTTTGTTCTCGGCTCTTATTTCGGCCGTGGATCCAGTCGCTGTTTTGGCAATTTTTGCCGAAATTGGAGTCAACCCAGTTCTATATTTTCTAGTTTTCGGAGAATCACTTCTGAATGATGCAGTTACAGTTGTATTATACAGAATGATGGCTGCTTTTACTGAAATGGAAACAATTACCTTCGTCGAAATTCTAAAAGGCATTACTTCATTTTTCATCGTAAGTTTGGGCGGCGTTTTTGTCGGGTTAATTTATGGTATTATAACTGCTTTCCTAACACGAATTACAACACACGTTAGGGTTGTCGAACCCTTGGCTGTTTTGTTTCTGGCATACGCGTCTTACTTAACGGCAGAACTTTTCGAGTTTTCGGGAATTATTGCAATAATTGCATGCGGAGTTTTACAAGCTCATTACTCGTTTGCGAACATTTCGAACGATTCCGAAACTACTGTTGTCAACTTCTGCAAAATGTTGGCGTCAATTTGCGACTGCATAATTTTTTTGTTTCTTGGAATTGAAACCATATCTGAATCGCATGTTATAGATGTCGGATTTATAGTTCTATCCATTATTTGCTGTTTGCTTTTCCGATTTCTCAGCGTAGTCGTGTTGACTTCGTTAGCCAATAGGAAGCGACTACGAATCGTGGATTACGAGGAGCAGTTTATAATGGGCTATGGAGGTTTACGGGGTGCAGTTTGCTTCTCGTTAGTAATTCTTATAACCGAAGAACAAGTTCCACACGAGCTAAAAAGTCTGTTTATTACTACTACAATTGTAGTGATTTTCTTCACTGTTTTTGTACAAGGAATTACAATGAAACCGTTTGTGAAATGGCTCAAAATTGAAACATTAAACGTGCAAGATCAAACGATAAATGAAGAACTTAATAGCAACTTGTTGGACCATGTATTGGAAGGTGTCGAGGTCATTTTGGGTCAAATGGGTTCGAATATCATCAGAAGTAAGATTGAACAAATTGATGAATATGTGATTAAAAAGTTTCTTCAGAACAAGATCGAGTCTAAACACGGAGTAATTATGAAGGCATACCAGGGAATTATGCTAAAAGAACACCAAGCTACTGTAACTGCAGCTAAAGGTCAGTTAGATTCAAGTTGTTTTCAAAAAAGACCGAGTTTTTCTATCCATTTTGCAATTGGATGCAGAATTTGAGGCGATAAGTACAATTAAGTTTAGTTATCTATTAGTTATGTTGTTTGCACGTGTTGGCGGAAGAAAATAGTGCTTTGACTTAATATTTTGATGAAATATATAATTTTTTAATGAAAATTTTGATTAATTTTTTCTCAACTTATTTAGTTTTGGGTTGTTTTAAAGTTTGCATAACTTGAACAAAAATTGACTTTTCAGAAAAATAAACACCTGCGGACTTGTTCCATTTTACAATAAAAAGGATTTTCTATTTATTCAATGGTTGCGAAATTGAATAATGAATGGACCTTTTAAAAAAAACTTCCCAAAAAATGATCAAAATTTTTTGATGTTTTTTTTTCAGGAGGCGAAGTTACTGGCGAGTACGAAAGAGTGATGTTCCGAGACACAGACGAAACCACATCTGCAGAACAGAAACCTCCGTCCATGTTCGAGGCTCTATTCGAGCGAACAGCATTTGAAGACGAAGTGAAACGAAGGCAGAGTGCACCGTCTCGTGTCGTGTCGGAGAGAGCTAAGGTCAGAATAGACGTGCCCATCAACAGAAAAGTGAGTGAAAATAAAAAGCATGAACCAATCATAGCATTGAAAAATCGATCAAAAAAACGAACCCAGCAAAATTTGAACCTTCGAACAAATAGTTTCTATATTCTTGTGTTTTGATCGAGTTTCTCTTGTCTAAAAATCAAAATTTCAGATTTTTTCAGATATTTTCCACTCAAAGAAAATAATTTTTGAGAAATCAATTCTAGGTGATATGTTACAATAGGTGGTAATTTTGAGTATAGTGCATGTATTAAATTTCACAACTAAAATGCATTATATAGTCTTTTCATTTTCAATCATTGTCATTTCATTTTCAATAGTTTTTCTAAATAAATTACTCTGCCAAATGAAATTATATTCAAAAAATCAAATTTTACACTTCTTTTGCCGAAAAAATTGGCTTTTGAAAAAATTATAATTAATGTGCGAAGTATAACAAAAAGCGATCCAGCTATTCAAATTGAACCTACCACCTATTGTTAAAGTAAAACGAGTTAAAGTAAAAAAAATTAAGGTAGAATTTACCCTAACATTACCTTAACTTTACCTTAAAAAATTGTTAGGGTAAAATTTACCTTAACTGAATTAAGGTAATTTACCTTAACTTAACCTTAATTTTACTAAAAAAGTTTAGGAATGCATTTAACTAAACGGGAATAAGGTATTTTAACGTCGTGCAAATTTACCTTAATTGTTAAGGTGTTTTTAGGTATTTTTTAAGGTAAATTTACCTTATCTTTTTTTGAGTGTAATATATCACCCAATTCTACACCCTGTCCCAAAACAAGCTTTTGCCGCTAAAAAAAAGAATGTTTTTGTATTTTATATCTAACTTGTAGTTAACGAAAACGCGTCACGTAATTCGATTTGTTTTCCCAAAGATTTCCCGAATCCAACACGAAAAGTGGTACGTTGATGACAAAGACATCAAATCGGCTTTTGAGACGCTTAAAAAGTCGAGAACGAGCAACATGCGAACGTGTAAATTCGATTCCCGAGAAAGTATTTGTGCCGAAGGGGGGAAACTGGAACACCAGTTGCAGGCCATGCATAAACGAAGACAAAAAGCGATTACTGTTTATATAAACAAACAAGCGAAGGCAAGTGGAAACACGACTCCAAAGTCTATCTTGTCGCGAAGTTCGGTCGTGAATGAAACTACTAATTCGGGGTCAAGTCAAAACAACGGGCAATTCCATAAATAATCGAGTTTCAAGCACCAAAGATTCAAATAACCAAAATGTTAAGCATGGTATGCTGGTGATGGGTTGACGCATAGTTAATGTTGCAGACAAAACAACTTCACTAATTTTCATATAATTCTCCTAATCAAGAGACTCTATATTAAATTATGGTTTAACTAACAATTTAATTTAATTTCACTAATCTTTACAAGCATCCAAGAGATGTAATCATTTAAAGCGACAGATCTAGGGAAACTTTTAGAAAAAGTTTCTAGCAATTTGTCAATTTTTCTGACACAGACAAAACAGTTTCCGCGAAAAAAATGAAATAAAAAAACACTAAATCAAAAAAATTAACTGCCAAAAATTTCATGGGCAATGAGAAAAAGTGTGGTAAGATTTGCCTCAAATTTCACATTATATATAGAATCGATGGCGTCAAAAGAACTTTAAAATACCTATCGGACGAAAAAATCTTTTTACTTCAATCTTTTCGTACACAAACACTCTATCCTTTAACAGAAAGTCGTAACAATACTAAATTTGCAACATCTCAATACTCTTGCAAAATTTTTCCAAACTCTTTTTGTGATCACTCATAAGATTCTGATCAATTATACGGTTTTATTCATCAAGGACAACTTAAACAAGACTGCTCGTATCATGGCAAATCTTTGAATGTTCCGTCTGCCTTTTAAGCTCTATAAAAAATTTCGCTATTTCTCTTCAAAAAATTGATAAAATGTTCAAACAATAACACATTTTTGAGACATTTTTTTTTCAAAACCATTCCCTCACATGCATTTTAAAGTACAAAGTGATATAGTTGGCATATAGCAAAGTATTAAATAGCCCAAATAGCATGCTTCAGTTCAACTTGAAACGATTGGTAAGACCGATTAAAACTCCGCTTACGCGTTATTAGCACGAAATATATCGCGCATTTTTAGTCCCAAATTGCCTGTTTTTAGGCCTCCATAACTTAAGAAAAAATGAACACAGGTAAAATATCTGTGAAAAATTGAACTCAATACAACAATACTTTTTGGATGGTATAACAAATTCCGTCAAAATGCTAGCTAAAAAGTCGAAAATTGACTGTAGAAAAAACCACCTCGAGCACAAATATTCCGTCACTTTCTTTACAAAACGGAATAATAATGCAGACGTTCAATTTATCAGTGTAAAGGAATCCCAAACAAATAACGTTCTGAATTTGCTTTAAAAATTTATTCATATATTGATTTCTAGATGCAAAACTGCCCTTTAGGAGCACGTAAAACACTGAAAGAAAAACAACAATGGAAAACAGCAGCATGAGAAACCAGACTCCTTATTCTCGACTTTTTTCCTCAGTTTCCAACAAAACTTGGTTTATAAAAATTCAATGATGGGGGAAAGTTGAAAAAGAGCCACATTCTCTGTTGCACTATAAAATATGAGACCATGTTGTTGCAGATTGCAACGCATTTTAATTTACTGATACAGTTAAATTAATTTATGAACTTTTTTTTAGCAAAATCTCCTAAGATAGTACATACCAAAACTTAGGAAAAAAAACAAGCTTTTTTAGGATCAATTGAGCAATTTACTCATATTCCCGCGTGGAGGGGATTAGCTTGAAGTATCTTTAAAACCACCTGAAATTATTATGAAAGAGATTAAATTTTGAGACAGATTTTTCAACGAAAGTGGAACAACAAAATTCACCTGATAAAAACTCAAAAAATATTTTTATATTCAAAAATTGACTGAAATTGATTTATAAAATGGCTCTTTTTTACTTCCTCCACCTTTAAATTTCAGTTTTGAGAAGCAACGTTATTAATGTCATAATGCAATGAAACAGATGTGAATAGATCTTTCGTCATATTTCACATCGAAACATATACGCTTTAAGCCGTTTGAAACAAATACAAAAATCAAGGAGAAGGGAAAAAACTACATTACTAAGCAGCAGAAAATATGTTTTGGTATTCAGATACAAAGTTAGATCACCAACCAATGCAACTAAGCTTCCTCGAGGCAATAGTTGCCAGCTAAAAAAATCGATTTTTTCCAAATTGTGTTCTTGGCGCTCATATAAACTTAACTCCATTCGGTCTCTAGCTTGCGTGCTCGGAGCAGATGAATCATCTGCCTGCATTTGATAATATGATTTCTAGCGTTTTACCGCTTTTGTTTGGGGGTAGTAGTTCAATTGGTTTTTACCGGGGATGGAGATTACTAAACTGATGCGCTTTTTATTCTTGATAAAACAACAGCGAAACAACAGCTAGGAAAATGTAATGAAAAAACTAAAAAAACTCATAAATTTTCATAACAAAATTTTTTAAAGCCTGGTAACTATTTAAAAATAGAGACGATTTTCTCATTGAAACGTTCTTGATACTATCATCAACATTTGAGAAAATTGAATCAAAATATGCTTTTAAACACTGCTCCGGAATTAAAACATATAACTTTTCGAAATAAATATACAGCTACGGTTTTTGCATCGTTCGCATTTTAGTAAGTTGACAACATTTTTCCGTCCTTTGCGCAAATAAACTTGATATAAAAATGAAAATCAATTTTCAAAACTCCAAACAATTTTTTCACCGTAGAAACAAAATGTCAAATTTTGTGATTGATAAACAAAAAAAGAAAACAAACAAACAAAATTAATGGCTAAAAATATACTTAGTTAATTATCAGTAACCACGACAGTTGCAATCAGCAACCCTAAAGCAACAAAATCAGTATTTAAAGTAAATCAGAACAGTATTAGGCATGCAAAAAGCTAAAAGGCGCACTTTTACAAAAATTAGTTTGGTACGAAAAAAAAGCAAATTTTCATCAACCAAACAATTTTTGAGCGTAAAACAAATTTCAAATTTTGTGATTGATAAACAAAAAATAAAAAAAAAATCAAACAAAAATAATTGCTGAAAATTACTTAGTTCATTATCAGCAGCAAAGCCAGTCGCAATCAGCAACCCTTATCAACAAATACAAGACTTCAAGTAAATCGGAACATCATTAAGCATGCAAAAAGATGCATTTTTAGGAAATTAGCTAGGTTATAAAGTTTTGTGAGTCAAAGACTATTTAAATGAAAGCACGCATTGACCTCAGCAGTCTAAATCAATACCCTAACAACATTGTTATCCTTAGGGTATTTTTGAACATGTAAGTTTTGGTTGAGATTTGTTGTTAAAAATTTCAACTTTACGTAAATTCTCAGCTGCTAAGTTGTTTGTTGAAAAAACGACAAAAACTGACTTCAAATCCTTATCTTCAAAAATTTTGAAATTTTCAAAACAAATATCAGCAGGAGACGACTGCTTCCCACTCAACAATCACTCGCCACCTATTTTATCATTTTTAAAATACAAAAACCAGCCAAGGTTTTGAAAAAAAACAACCAAAAGAAAACTGTAATTTTTTTAAAACCGTCTTTTTCTCGAGATTCGAAAAAAGTTTAATTTAAAAGTTTGAAAGCCAAATTTTTTTAAAATTTTATTATTAGATCACTTGCAATTTTTTTAAACCTTTTTTTGAACATAAAAACCAGCCGAGAGTAAGTAAAAAACAGCCGAAGGAAAACAAAAACATCTTCCTCTTGACCTTCAAAAAAAGTTTACAGCCCTAAAACTGTTTGAGAATTTTCTAAGCCTGGATTTTTTCTTAACAATCCTAACATAAAAGGAACAAAACAGTAGCAAAATGTTTTTTTTAAAAACTGAGCTGTAGATTTAGAAAAACAAAATTCTCTCGAAATTACGACTCAACAACGTTTTTTTCCCAGCTAGTCCATTTTTTTATCCGAGAGCTTATTTTCTTTCTTTTGAGAAGTGGTCATAGAACACAGAGGCGAAGCGGAGCTTTGCACCACTTGCGATACAAAACAACATAAAAAACGTACATGCGATTGCAAAAAGTGGACTTCGCTCAGAATCTTAGTAGTTTCTCTACTAAAACAAGTCAAAAGTGTTAAAGATAATCAATTTTCCCAAGGAGGTAAGATTTCCCTTGCAAAAAATTAACGAATTGTCGCTTTGCAAAAGCAAATTTTGCAACCATATTTTTTCATTTGAAATTTTCATCTCAGATTTCCTTGTAAAGCTTAGGAAAATTCAAAAAATGTCTAAAAAATGTTTAAAATATCTAAAAAACGGTCAAAAAACATTCCAAAATTCCCAATTTTTTCTACAAAAAGCAAATTTTGGCCTCTCAGGCAGAGAAAATTCCAAATACCGGGTTACTCGATTGATCACAAGCTGATAACTGGCGCGGTAGTTTTCGCGAAAGTCAAAAAAATTCCAAAAAACTGTCAGAGTTTCAAAAATTAGACTTATTTGAAGGCCATAGTTTTTTCTCAACAGACTGGGTGTAGCCAATTGTAAACATAATAGTTTCAATTAAACCTATCATATCAGATTCGGCCGGATAGTTACCGAGAAAAGTTCTAAAAACGGTCAACGGATCAAAAATATGACAATTCCGAGAATCATGGCTTTTTGTGCAAAAACATAGAGCGTAGCCCCTTACGCAGAAGCGATTCGCGCAAACTGTAATTTTGGTTGAAGTCAAAATGTCAGATTTGGAAGGGTAGTTAATGAGAGAAAAAAAACAAAAACTTAACAAAAAACGGTCAAAAAATCAAAAGTTCCGAGGGCAATAATTTTTGGTGTCAGAAAAAATTGGGCGAAGTCGCATAACCGAATGAGCTTACCACAATCCGTTCTTTCAGTTTAACCAAAAATCTAAGCTATAGCAGGGAAATTTTTGAGGAAGTCAACAAGTTCAAGAAACAGTCAAAAATGCAAAAACGTGACTTTCCCGTTATCTCCATTGAACCCTTAATATCAGGCTTGAGAGGTTAGTTTTCGAGACAAGTCAAACAGATTCACAGAACGGTCAACAAAAAAAAAGTTTGACTGTACCGAGTGCCATAATTCTTTTTGTTCAAAAACATTTTGTACGTATCCGCTTATGCAGGGGAACAAAACACTTCTACTTATTGAAACCAAAAATTCAAATTTGAGAAAACTAAGAAAATTAAAAACATGGATGGAATAATCCCCCACAAAACTGTGTGTCAAATACTCCCCCCACAACCTTTTTCGAAGGCTTTAGATAGAGGCGTCATTTGAAAAGAGACTCTAGAGGATTAGGCAGGCTCACAGGGGAGAAATTTCATACCCCTTTTTGGAAATCAGTTGAAACTTTTGAGAAAAACTAAAACTTTCCAAATAAATTTGAAAATAATTTTCCATAACCAAAAAAAAGAAAGAAACCGACTTTTAAACATACAACGAATTTGAAAAGTGCGCAGGTGAGTGTCAAAATTGTGTTTCCCTTGTTACGACACAAAACTAGGTCGTTAAGCCGATAAAAAATAGGCCGAAATAATTTGGACCGAGGAATTTTTTTTAGCGAAACAAAAAATCCAAGAAGAAAATACGAAGTCAAGGACAGTAAAATTACATGTTATATGAGTAAATCAAACACTAAAATTCAGTTATCAAACCAACAAAAAATTTATTCCATCGTAAAGTTGAGTATCCTCATTTTGTACTTTTATCCAAACGTTTTTGTTTTGATGATAGCTTTCTAAGAAAATATTAACCTTGAGGCTTCAAATTTGTAGCTTGAATTTTACTGAGATGAATGTATTCGCTTTCATTGAGAATTATGCAGTTTTTTGGTTAACTTTGAACACTCGACTCATATTTGCTGTAAGCAGTTTTCAAACATTCGGACTCTCCATCATAAAGAACTCCCCCTGCGTGGACACCTTTGCTGTTTTTTTTTCAGAGAATTAATAAAAAACCGCAAGATTTTATAACAATGATTGTCATTTCGTGCATTAAAGCTGAATATGAAGAAGGATACAAGGATAGCCGGCGGTTACTGTGCATGCAGCACAGAATGTTCCGACCATAGTCTTTAAAAAAATCTACCAAAAAATTTTTTTTTTCTTAAATATTAATGTAGCTTTTTCTGCGTGGTGTGATAAAAAGATCTGAAATAAAATTACAGTGTAGGTATATTCGCCAGTCATAGTAAAATGTGCAAACCGGACAACAGTTTTTCAAAAACAACTAGAAAAATAAAATGAAAAAAATTTAAAAAAAAATTCAAATTTTAAATTTTTTTTGCAAAATTATTTTGATTTTTTGAAATTTTCGATCACTAAAGTGGCACGAAAATATCCAAAAACTAATGTTACTAGGGTAAAACTAATATTTAACATATTTCGGCTATTGTAAACGGCCTAAATTAAACATAAATAGCTGCTCGCTGGCTTTCGTCGCTCGAAATAACCCCTGAAATAAGAGGACAAATCAAAAATTTCCAACCGGTTTTTCTTGACACTAAAAAAAAACGTAATGGAAAACTTTCAATGTGGTTCGAATCATGACTGAAAGGGCTTTAATATGATATATCTTTCAACCCAGTCCGATGATTATTTGTGGTAGCTGGTTTTGCGAGAAAACAAAAATAAAAAAAAAATAAAATAATAAACACACGAAGACAAAGATGCTCCCCATTTTCAATGATCGGAACAAAAAAACACAAAAACAAATTACCAAGAAACGAACCAAACAAATTTTACCGATGTACCTTTTAGGTAATTTTTTGGATTAACATTAGCATTTTTAATGGTTTGGCGAAAAAAACAATTCCTCAACTTCAAGCTGTATGATTGAAAGCCCCAATTTTGCTATTGAAAGATTTGCACTAAAGACATTGTAGGAGAAACAAAAATTTCACGTGTGCGATGAGTGTTTGATCACGAAATTTACTTTCTAACGAGCAAACGGAATACTTTTAACCAAGAAATTAGGCTGAACCAAATAGTTACAAATACAAACGGAAAAAGCACTTCAAAGAAAATGTTTTAAGAAAAGTATTTTAAATTTAGATTTAGGCACATCAAATAGTTACTAGCGATGATGATGCTTATAGTTACCTTGTAGTAAAAAAATTTGACTCAATTTCTTCTGCTAAAATTTTTTCGAATAGTTTTAATCAGTTAATTTTTTTATGTTGGGACATGACTAAGTTTTGAAAGATTGATTTTGTTTCAGCAAGTGATCATGTACTTATTTATTTGAATAAATTGCTTGTATGTGTTCCTTGTAATCTCTAGTTAAGTGAAACTACCTTTTTATTCTGTGTGACTATGTTTCAGATTTATAATTTCTAATCGACTATTTGACCTCCTTGACCAGGAATTCCTGGTCCAGCAATGATAGTGTTTTCAGGACTGATCCAAACATAAACCTTGACTCGGGCCGATAAAATGAAAAAACAAACCTCTTCGATGTGTAAAAAGTTTAATTCAGAACTCATATAGTAATTAATCGTTAAGCATTTTAATTTTGTCTCACTATTAAGCCGTATGATAGCAATTTTCCTAAGGGTGCATACATGTTTAAAAGCTTTAGACTGAAATTCATAGTTTATGAATACTAACGAATCATGTTAGTGCCCCAAAATTGAAATTTCAACGATCGTTGAAGTTTTGATTAAATTATAATATTTTGGTTCAATTAACATGATCCGAGCTGAATTATTCAAATTCAATGTTTTTTGTCGCATCAAAAAGTAGTTTGTAGTTTTTTTCTGGTATAAACAATAAAATATTACAACTGGACTCCAGTTTGCAAATGTCCATTGGGCGAGCTTCCATTTGAGACTTGAAGCGAAGTCGTGTTAACTGTAGTCGTCACACTATTCGACACGAACTTTTTCATCACGACTGACTCGGTCTTGTTGGAACTTCGGTTCTGGGTCCCCCATTTAGTCTTGACAACTAAGTTGGTGTCGAAGCGGGCCTCCCCGTAGTGGTTTCGGGCGATGAGGGTGATCAGGCCGGAGTCTGTCGGCTTGACCTTGAGGATCTCAAGGCGGTGGATTCCGTCGTACCACACTTTCATCCGGTTGCTCTGGAGCAAAAAATTTCGAATACAAAATCTGAGGATATTTCATTTATCGAAAAGCACCAATGTTTATAGAAAAAATACAAATTAGTTCAATTACTAGACAGCAAAGCCATTTTTTATAGAAGAAGCTCGCAATTACGAACAGTTAAAAAAACACAATTCCAGAAGATCCAGAAAAGCGTGCGATGTGCATCAAATAATCATTAGAGAATAAAATCAATTTTTTTCTTACAAAATCAAAAATTAAATTAATTGGATTCTTTGGCTCTTTTCCAGTTTCTCCCCCCTTAATTTTTTTTTCTAAAACTCAATATATTTATATATATTTATATATATAAGCCTATTTGAATTTACTTTTCATGTTATAAACTGCATCAAAACGTGTCATCGTGAACAGATTTATACATTTCTTGCCTGCAAAATACCGTGTGAACAATTTTTGAACAGCTTTGTTTCGTAATTTTACGAGGGGGGTGCCAATAAACTGGAAAAGAGTCGATGATT